>NW_020312281.1:0-285969 GCF_002999335.1 Cyclospora cayetanensis | reverse complement strand
CCCCGCTGCAGAGAGCCCCTCCCCCCCACCCCCCCACCCACCACAGCCTATCAACATATAACCCGGAAGCCACGAGGAACCAGACACAACAAACCACAAAGAAACAAACACAAACAAACAAACACAGACAAACACACACAAAGAGACACACACACACACACACACACACAGAAACACACACACACACACACACACACAGACACACACACACACCCACACACACACAGGTGCCGCTCTCCCCCGTCAAAATTTCCACTCCTCCCCCCTTTGAGTCAACGCCACGCGCCTACCAGGATGGTCGCTTCTGCCCCTGTCTTCTTGTGGAACTTCCACATTTCCTCCAGGGGAAAAGAGCAAATGATATCGCTGTTGCACACGAAGAAACAGTCCGTGTCTGTCTTGATATCGAGGAAGCGCCTCCCGCCCGCGGAAGGCTGGGGTGAACTTTTTTCCGCATCTTCATCTCTCAGGAGTTTCTCTGCAAGACGAACAGGCCCTGCCGTCCCCAGAGGGTCGTCTTCCTTAGAGCAGCTTATCTTCAGTGCATACTGCGCGGCACAAGGATCCAACACATGCCAAACAAAGAAGAAAACGCAAACCGATGTGTCTCTGTCGCATCCAACCTTCACAGGCCTGCTGTCCCCAACAAAGCTGGCTCTCATCGCGTCTCGCCAGAGTTTTTCTTAACAGAGAATTTCTTAACAAAGTTTTTCTTAACAAAGAATTTCTCAACAAAGTTTTTCTTAACAAAGTTTTTCTTAACAAAGAATTTCTTAACAAAGAATTTCTTAACAAAGAATTTCTTAACAAAGTTTTTCTTAACAAAGTTTTTCTTAACAAAGAATTTCTTAACAAAGAATTTCTCAACAAAGCTTCTCTTAACAAAGCTTTTATCAACAAAGCTTCTAAACAAACTTTTCTTGCCGAGTTTACCTTCTTCTCTAGATCGCGCAAAGCCTCCATGAGAGCCTCTGGCTGGTAGGCGACGGCCAAGATCAGGTGCTTCACGCCAACCTGCGGAGAGAGAGGAAGCAGCTCACAATCGATGCCTTATACGCCTCCTGCTACCGTAGCGTAAGAAGAGGGGAGGCAAGAAGGAGCCTTCTCCTCCTTCGCCCTCTCTTCCCACACCATGGAGCTGTCGCATGCAGCCTCCCTGCCGCGGGACCGCCGTCTCAGGGGGGAAGGCGTCGCGTTACTTTTTTGAAGGAGGCAATCTGATACTCCACAATCGATCGGTTGCAGAAGTTGATCAAAGGCTTGGGGACGGACAGAGTGAGCGGCCTTAGCCGCGTTCCGTATCCCCCCACAAGAATAAGGGCCTTCATTGCACACACAGCCCCCGAAGGGGGGCCCCTACTGTGGCCAAGTGCAAGAGGGGCGAGTGGTGAGAAGACGACTCCTCCGACACGCAGCCGCAGAGCGGCGGCAAAAGGCAAAGTTTTTGCAGCCAAGAAGACGTCGCTGCGGAGGCTTCGAAATCCCGCCCTCAGAGGACAGGCCCCCGAGCGCGACTGTCTCCTCGCGCTGTCTCGCTCGCAGGTGCTCTTGGCGAGTCGCAGTGCTCCAGCGCGACGGAGATCTCGCAGAGACCGACCAGTCTGCCTCCAGATCGATGAGGCAGACTTGCCGACTGGAGCCTACAAGCACAGGATCCCCTGACGACAAGGCCGCTTCTCCCCAGTGCCAGCAAGCGCTGAGGCTGAGCGGAGTTTCTGGCAGGCGGCCTCGTCGCTGCGGAGGAATCAAAAGAGACACTTATTATTAGACAGAGAGGGAACACTTAAAACATGGGATCGAGAGCAGCGGAGGGAGCCACTCATTGAAGCCGCAGACAGCCGTGCAGCGGCCTCGCTTCACGTGCGCGCTCGGCAATCGCTCACAGTCACGCATACACCGCAACCCTCCACCCCGAAAAAATTGTGCTCAACGCATCCATTTGTGCCTTTCCGTCAGCTCGAACATGCCGCATCTGCCAAAAGGGGGCAAGGCCTCCCTTGCCGTAGGCTGCAGGCGCTGTCAAACGGGTCGGAGGGGCCCCCCTAAGCGTCTACCAACGGGGGGGCCCCCGCACAACACGCTGCCAACCCCGAGCCTCCGTCCGGTGCTCGACGCCCCACCCTCCCCTTATTCGGCTTTTGACAATAAATAATTATTTCATTACTGTAGCAGCAGCTTAGCGGATGCCAAAAAGGATGCTCCCGAGGACCTCAGATCGTGCGCCGCGATCCATCGAGCGGCTAGCGGCACGGGGAGGGCTTCCCCCCTCCTGAACCAGTCCTTCCTGCGGCGTAGAGACACCCGATATTTCTTCTTGGCGCTTCCCCTAAAAGCTCCTGAGGGGCAACGGTGTGGACGGCCTCACTGCAACTAAGCACATGCGGTGGGCCTAGAAGTAGCGAAAGGAATTCTACTGAACCACGTTCAGTTGCAACACGTACACGAAATCCAGATCTGATTGAAACTTGAATGTTTGCTCTGGCTGTTCGGATGTCTCAATTATTGCGTGAAACTGGCTCCTTGACACAGGAAGATGCATTGCCGTGGCCATGCGCCCTAGCCGCTTTAAGCCAATAGCTGTGAAGGCTGAGCATGTTGATGCAACACACGAGAGACAACATGGCCAAATTAGAGGAGCCCACTGTCCGGCATGCATACAATGTGGATATTACATGTTGCTCCCACAGCCCTCCACGCAGTCCAAAACAAAATAGGAAAGCAATTATATGAGTACACAGAAACTGCTACAAAAGAAGTATGTGAGCATCAAAGGGCGGCACCGAAGGCATCTAGGATGGAGCTTTATCGAGGAGGAGAGATCTTTTCGCTGCTACACGGGAACCGCCCCTGTCAATTCACCTACTCCAAACAACCAGGCCTGCTCTCGGCCGCCTCAGCAAGGAGCAGTGCTGAACAAGCGCTCCTAGAGCCCTCCGTAGCAGAGTCTGTTGCATTCAGTGTGTCTCTGGTATTCAGGGTTAAAATGTTTGGGCTTATGGAGAGTCCGAAGGGGCGTTCGTTCGCATATCCGCGGCCTTCAAAAATTGGTAAAACGGATCTTCAGAAGGGCCACCCTCTCTCAACAGCCTTTGAATAGCGCCCTATCAGCAAATTCTTAGCTGCATCAGAATCGTGCAGCTGATCGCTTGCTTTGGCGCTAAAGGCTACCCCTCCCCTATATGTATATACATGTATATACATATACATCTATACGTATATATATATATACATATATGTATATATATATATGTATATATATATGTTTACAAGAGCCCCCTCAGTAGTGTGAATCATACAATATCCTATATATACATGTATATACATATACATCTATACGTATATATATATATACATATATATATATACATATATGTATATATATATTAACAAGAGCCCCCTCAGTAGTGTGAATCATACAATATCCTAGGCACCGAAGGCTGCCTGAACGCTTGCTTGTTGCAGCAGATGGAAGATATGTTTCCTTGCTGAATGCGGGCTGTGAATTTTGGGAAGCCCGTGTCTGCTTTAGGATAATATCCAATAGCCTCACCTTGTGAGGCCGAGCCTAGGGTGCCCTTGGAAGTTTTCTAGCCATGAGAGGAGGACGAAACCCTGCACTTCTGGTACCAAAAAAAGTGTGTTGAGATCCTGACAGAATAACGTGTCGCACTAATCGAGAGAAGCGAAATTGCAAGTGGCAGGAGGACGTCGTCGAGAAATCATCTAACAGTTTCTATTTTCGAGAGAAGGTATATTTTTTTCCGCGGGGACTGCCCTCCCGTTTTTCTTGCTAGCTTGGTCCGCCTAGCGATTCAGCAAGCTGGAAAGAGGGTACTGCAGCTTGCATCAGATGCACAGTTAACTGGAGAGTCTGAGCCGCTGTGCGTTCATACGCCAAAACCTCCTAGCCACGTGAAATACAACAAGACAGAGCACACCTGCACAGGCGAAAGGAGGGTGGACAGCCCCATGTTCTCCTCATTCTTCATCGATCGCACTGTCACTCGTAACGCAAGGCAGCCTCTATTCTCGATGGCTCCCTCTCACTGTTTAGCTCCCCATCTCGTCGTTCGCGTGCCTGAGTAGCTGAGCAGCGCCAGAGAGAAATGGCAGGCTGAGACTCTGCTTTAGGCCTTTTTCAGTCCCAACGGCTTGCGGAGAGATATGACGCACTTTTAGAGCACCTGCGCAGCCGTTGTGAGCCTGCGAAGTGTGTTTGCAGCTGGATACACGAGCACAAGGTGGAATGTTTTTGTTGCCCCTCCGCTGTATTGCTCGCAGTAGAAGAGATGCTGGAGTGCTTTGGCCAGCGTTTCCGTCATGCAGACACTGCAAAGACGTATCCACTGGCGTGGCTTCTTGGAAATCCGAATCACCACTGAGTACACAAAGAGGCTCAAGCCTTTGATAGGGGCTGCTGCTTCTACCGTGGGAAAGGGGGGCCAACAACACACCCTGGCAATAGAAACCTAGAGCGTGAAACTTTCCGAGGCGGTTGCCTCGGAAAGAATGCCTCTCCAACTAGAATATGTTCGCTAAAGGCCCTAGGACCAAACTCGGAGGCCCCTTTTCACAGGCGAGGAGAGGGGCCCCAGCATCCTACAAAATCCCTCTGTATTAGAAGCCGTAGACTCTAGCCCCTCTCGTTGAGGGCAGTTTCTCTCGTGAGCAGTGTAAGAAAGAGGCCCCTGTCTGCCACTAAAAGAGGCACATACTAGCAACATCCTCTTCCCTCTCTCCCGGGAACCCCGGCCTTCAAGGCTCCTGTGTCTCAATTTGCCGCAAGGCCCCTACGGAGAGTTACAGGATAGCAAGGCATTTTAAGGGGCCCCCACTGCCTCCCACATTGCTGCAGTTTCTTCCCTTGAGTGATGCAGCCACTCTGCGAGAAGGGCTGAAGCCATATAGCGGCAGCTTTCATCAGGATCGGTCTTGGCAGTTATGGCGAGGGCATCCGTGACGCCCTCGAACCCCCCGCAGGATGTTTCTGGGGGGAGGGTGGCGTTCTCCTGGGAAGGCGCATGCGCTTGCTGCTGCTGCTGCTGCTGCTGCAGCTGCTGCTGCCTCGGCGAGCGCTGGAGCTGCTGCGGGAGAATGTCTGTAAGCTTAGGCCTCCCCTCGAACTGACCCCTTCGAGCTTTCGCCCCTGCATCCACGACACCCAGGCCTGCTGCGGCTTGGTGTTGCTGCAGCCAGGAGGAGAAAAGCCCCCAAGGAACAAGCGTGCCAGCACTCCCCAGAACGCAGAGAGCTCCCCTGCGTATATTTCTATCGGTGTGCCCCCTGAAGTACAAAAACAGACTTGCCGCTCGGAGGCAGCAACTGCTGGCGGGGCCCCCTGCGACTGCGGGGCCCCCGGAGCGCAAAACCTCCCCAATAGCCATCAGGATTGCAGCAACCACAAGTGGATCCTCCATGAGTTGCTGGTGCGCGCGCAGCTGCTGGAGCAGCTGCTGCTGCTGCAGAGGCGTTAGCGGGGGGGGAGGGGAGGAAGGGGGCAGCAGGCACCCCTCGAGAGCTCCCAGAGAGGCCTCCATGAGCGGCGCAAAAAGGTTGATGGCCCCTCGGAGGGGTACTGAAGGGCGAGCGAAACGGCGAACTCGAACTTCAGAAAGGAAACGTGCTTGCATCTGCCGCTGCTGCTCCTTTTGTGGAGGTGCCAAGGGTTGGGGGCCCTCAGGCTGCTCGCAGTCCAGGGGGTTAGGGCCGGGGGGGCCCCCGTAGTCTCCCTGTTGCGGCTGTTCCTCCTGAGAGTTTGCCTGCTTCAGCTGCGAAGGCTTCGGAGGCTTCTTCGGGAGACTGTTATCCGTGTAAAGGGCCCTTCCGTCTCGAGGAGCTCCATCTCTCAGCCACCGGGCAGCCCGTTGCAGCGCTTGAAGCAGCAGCAGCTTCTGCGAAATCGAGGACTGCTGATGCAGCAGCAGTTGCCCCAGCTGACGCAACAGCAGTGGAAAGTACGCAGCGAATACTGCAGAAGCAGCAGCCGTGACAAGAGGCTTCAGCAGCGCAGGCTGCAGGGAGCAGTCTAGTCCTAGAAGAGCTTGCAGAAGCGGCAAAGCGACGGCATCCTCCATCTGGTCAGTAATGAAGCCTGTGACAGAGCCCTCTACGGCACGCACTTCGTCGGGGGCCCCCTGGAGACAGCCCGTAGGCAGCCCCAAAGGATTCCACTGCAGATATCGCTGCACTTGCAGAACCGCAATGCGCGTTACAGCTTGCGCTGCCGCTGCTTCTCTCATGAGGCGCTGTGAAGGGGCCCTTGCTGCTGACCCCTGGGGGCCCCTCTTGAGGGGGTCTCCAGCTGCAGCTGCTGTAGCTGCAGGGCACACGTCGCTCAGCACTGGGTTCCCCAGGAGCCACTCGAGGGCCTGCCAAAGGGTTTGGGGGCCCCCAGGGGGGGCCCCTGTACCTTCCCGGGAACCTCCGGAGACAGGAGCAAGGGGCCTCCCCTGAAGTAGCGGCTGCAGATCCGGGAGCTGGGCCAGACAAGCCTCGTCTTCGTCTGTTTCTTCTTCCGTGTCTTCTGGATCTAGCACCACGGCGACATGCGAAGGGGCCCCATGGCTGTCAGCAACAGCCTCTTGAGGGGCTCCAACTGCCTCCTTCCCTGGAGGATCGCTGGGGAGCTTTGCGGCTGCCTGACGCCGTCCCAGGAGACACTGCGTTACAGGATCGCGCCTCTCGGCTGCATCCGCAGAGGGCCCCCTGAGAGAGTACCGCGCAGCCTGCAGTAGCGATGCAGCAGCAGGCAGAGCAAAGCCCCCGTCGACAATCGTGGGGGAGGGCCCAGTGGGGACAGGCACTGCCACCTCTTGGGGGGGGGCCCCCCCTGCCGACGCAGCTCGTTTTGCTGTGGATGCTGACGATGAGGCTTCCAGAGAAGCCTCAACTGGGGAGCCCTCATCAGAAGAATGCAACACGTCGCATAGCACAGGGCGAGGATCGCCGAGGGCCCAGGGGCCCCCCCAATGGGCCCCTTCCGAGGCCTCATTTGCTATGAAGACACTCAGCAGGGGCAGCAACTGGCGACACCTCGACAGCAGTCCAGGATCCCTAAGGGCCCTAAAGAAAAGGGCCCTCTCGCCTCCGCTGGGGGCCTCTTCGTCTTCATCGTCGTCTTCCTCGCATGCCAATCTCGCAGGGCCCCTGTCTCCGAGGGCCCCCCCCCCTTGGGGGCCCCTGCCCAACGCAGCAGCCGCAAAACCTTCTGCTGCAGCCATCCCGCAGCAACGCAATGTCTCCTCTGCCGAGAGAAGGCGGAGGTGTATGCCTTCCATCAACTGCCCAGCTTCCCAATCTCCTAAAACGACACCCCTTGTGGCTGCCGATTCCGTCCTGGCCGCTGCTATGTGCAGGAGGAAGCGAAGGAGACAGAACGTCAGCTTCACGTGGTTCTCCAGCGTCATATGCTGGTGCTGCTGTTCGCTAGACCACCGCAGCAAAAGCGCATGCAGCAGCTGTACATACACCTCACGCAGCAGCAGCTGCTGCTGCTGCTGCAGGGCCGACGAACCCCCCGGCAGCACGCAGGCCGGACAGTCGGTGCTGCTGCTCGAGCGTGTGGCTGTATCTGCTGCATCTGCTGCATCTGCTGCATCTGCTGTATCTGTATCTGCAGCTGCTGCAGCTGTGTCTGTATCTGCAGCTGCTGTATCTGTATCTGCTGCTGCTGCACTGCGGTTGCTGCAGCTGCTGTATGTACCGGTCACTGGACAGAATCCTCCAAGTATATCAATCAGTGCTGCAGCAAGTGGCAGTCTGAAAGGCGCAGGGGCCCCCCTTCCCACTAGCTGAGCAGCAAAATGAAGCAGCATGGGGGGGCCCCCAGGGGCCTCCTCCACCAGGGTGACGGCCACAGCTTTGAGACACACCCAGGGGCCCCATCCGCAGACTGTCAAGACGTTGCCACTTGAACTCCCGTCGCGAGGCCCCTCCTCCACGCCAGAAAGCTCCTGTGGGCACTTGAGCAGGAAGAAGACGTTCAGAACCTGGAAGACAGCCTTCGCAAGAGCCTCCCCAGAAGCCCCCTGTTGCAGGCAGCACCGCAGGAGGTGTGCTACGCTGTTGCTGACGGGGGGCCCCCCAGATGTATCTTCTAGCGGAGGAGTTTTGCAGCAGCAAGAACATGCCGCAGAGCGGCAGCAGCGTCGTGAGCTCTGTGGGTGTGCGAGCTGCAGCGGGGGCCCCCCCCCTCCTCGAGACGCGCCATTGGACTCCTCTTGCGAGACTCCAGGAGGGGGGCCCTCGAACAAGAGGGGAAGCAGCAAGGCGGAGACAAGCGGCAATGCTCCGCAGCGGAGGACAAACGTGTGTGTACAGCTCAGCAGCCTATCGACTTGCTGCTGCTGCTGTGTGTCACTCTCCGTGTAGGAGACTTTCAGCTTTCTCCAGGCGTCCGCTATGCTACTTGCGACTCGCAGTTGCAGCTTGGAGCTTTCCAACCGAGAGGGCGAAGAAGCTTCGCCCTGCTCCATGGGGGAACCTCCTCTTATTGCCTCCTGGTTGCCAGGGGCCCCCCCCTCCAGCCCTTCCCCTGCCGCTGCAAAAAGCTCCGGCAAGGTGAGCAGCTGCCGCAACACTGCAGCAGAGGAAGGGGCGTACTGTCCTCCCGCTGCAGCGGCGCGCATGCAGCCGTCACAGTCGCAGCAATTGCTGCTGTTGACTGGGCAATTGCAGCTCCCGAGGAGGGCAGCCTCCACTGCACAGCCCTCGAAGAGAAAGCGCTCGAGACTCTCCCGAACGACCGTATTCCAGACTTTTCTGCTTCCGCCGCAGCTGCTATTCTCGCTGCGGCCGCTTTCAGAGACTGGAAGCCGCCTCTGCCCGAAGACTCGCATGCGACAAAACACTAAATAGGCGCGAATCGACTCCAGTACTCGCCACGCAGGAAGCTCGGAAAGCGCCTTGTTAGAGGTGTTGCCGCGGCTGCTGCTGCTGCTGCTGCTGCTGCTGCTGCTGCTGCGGCGCGCAGCACAGGGGCAGCAGCAGTCTGAGTGGTGAAGGGCCTCAAAAAAGGCCTCTTTCTGATGATCCGCTGAACTTGATGGGGCCCCCCGCGGGTGCTGGCCGTCGGCGATCGCAGCGAGAACACGTGTCAGTCGCAAGCAGCCGAAATTCAGGCTTGAAGAGCCTAAATTCACAAAATCGTCTGCAGAAGTCGAAGCCCCCTGGAGTGGCCTCGATTTCTGCAGCTCCTGCGAGGCGGCGTTCAGCTGGTGACCACCGCGTACATACACCAGGAGCTCTGCAGCCTCTCGTCTGCTTTCGTCCTCTTTTGCCGGTTTTTCGGATCTTAGTTGTGAGGGCTTCGGGTCAGTAGGCCCTTCATTGAGGGGCCCCCGTGCAGGGCCCCCAGGAACCCCCATGGCGTCTGTTAGCATTGGAGCGGCGCTGTTAGAGACATAAGAGGCCGTCAAAAGACGCCACTAAAGCTGGTCTATATCCCTAAGAAGTCGAAACCAAGCTGCAGGAGAAGGAACGAGGGGAGGCGGGGGAGAAGGCTGGATACACCTGAACCCGCCAAGCCTGTTGGAGAAACCCCAGCGCACGACGGACTCTTTCAGAGAGCTCCAGAATGCTCTACCCACCCCTGCATTTGCATATAGCTGTATACAAGAAAGTAGAACCCCCCCTCCCCCAATAAAGCAGACCAGAGGCCCTTTAAGTTCCTTGGGCCCCTGAACCCCCGCCCCCAGGGGGGCCCCACCAGGGGCCCCCTTCAGTGGCTGGCCCTCAGCAGGGGGGCCCCTTATGGCGTGGGGAACGGGGGCTGTACTGGGGATTCTTTTCGCGCGTATCTGGCGTTGTGTCAGGCATCCAGCTGTTCTCTCTGGGGCCCTTCAAGCGCTGCTCACAGCCAAACTTCTCTCCTGCCTTCTGCTTCCTGCTCGCCGCTCGTTCAGGTTCGCGGGAAAGGGCAAGTGCGTTCTTTTTGTGATCCTTCGAGAATTACGTGGGCCCCGCCGTGTTGCTCCTCGGAAATGTCGAAGAAGAACAGCAAAAGCGCCCAGCAGCGAAGGCTGCAATGGCTAATCCTCCAGGAAAAGCACAATGAACAGACGCGGAAAGAGAAAAACGCCAGGAAGAAAGGCCTCCAAGACTTGACAAAATTGGTACTCATGGCGCATGATGCACACTCTCCCTATGTGGACCCCAAAGATTTTTCCCCCAACTTTCAGGTTCCTTTCTTCCAGAAATCCCAGAAGCCCTTAGTTGCTCAAGGCGCACAGCACAGCCACGCCAAACTCGATAAAAATCCTCCCGCCAAACAAAGTTTCGAACTTTCTCATGAGTTTGAATGCTCAGATGGACAGCGTAAACATCGCCCCCGCAACGCTCGAGTCTCAAGGGGTCCAGCACTCCCCCGGGAAAATGCAATCAACGATCTACAAAAAAGTCGTGAGTCACGAGGAAAGGGGCCTCCTCGGGGTTCTTCGTAAAGGAGGCCTCTACTGGCCGTCCGATATAGACAAGGGCTTCTTACCGCCTACCTAGAAAGCCTCTCTCATAGCCTTCCAAGTACCCAAGACTGTATTCCTTCACTCCCCACTCCCGCTTCTAGAACCCTATCCCGCACCACACGTAAGCTCTACTCTCCAGCTCAAACACCTTCTTTCGCCCTCACACCTCTGGTCTGCATGCATGCCGATGCAACATGTCACGCTTCTGCAGCGGTCCCTCTTTTCGAAAAACACCAGCACTGCTGCAGATGACATGGAAACGGATGGCCCCGAGAGCAGCAGCAGCAGCACCTCCAAGAATCTGATTTCGAGTGTACGGACACTCAAGACCATCCAGAAGAAGAAGGCAGTCTCTGGATCTGCACTGGGCGGATCCGGGATAGCCAAGAAGGCCGCACGAGCCTCATTAAACCCTCAAAAACCCCAAATCCCTCCAAAGGAGGCCCTCCGTAAGGGCCTTGTCTCTCCCAAAGTTGTCCCTTCTCGCCTGAAGAGCATTGTGAGACGCGCCAACAAGAGGATCAGTGAGACACACGTCTTGAACCCTTTATACCGTATTATTGCCTCGTGTAGGGCTATAACGGGCTTCTTTGACTTTCCCCCTTCTTCCCCTCTCTTTTCCTCCCCTCCCTCCCTGCCCCCCCCCCCGCCGTCAAGGAGGGTTGCTGTACTCAGAGACCTCTATCGTCATCCGCTTTGCTGCCTGCCTTCTTCTTGCCGCAGGAAAGGGCGCCGTAGTCGTCTCTTCCATGGATCCCTAAGCGGATTCTGCAACGCTGCTGCTGCGCTCCGACGAGGCTGCATGGAGAGCAATCGCCTGCTGTACAGACACCTTCTTGGGTACAGCAGCAACTGGAAAGCGTCTATTCTCGTAACACCCCACCGGCAGGACGCGTAGGTGGAGCTGCTGTGGCTGGTTGGCGTGTGTTTGTGTTTTGGTGCGTATATGTGTGTGCATTTCTAGCTGTGGACAGGTAGAATTTTACTCACAACGACAACAGCAACACGATACAGTCCCCTTTAGACGGCCGTGCTGTCTGGTGTGGCCGTGTTTTTTTGGCATTAGCAGCTGAAAAAAATTCCGGTATACTTTTTCGAGATCCCCGCTTAACGCTTAGCACTAAGCACCGCTGCAGATGCTCTCACCGCAACTTGATGCACTGCGCCACTAGCTAAGCGTAAGGGGATTGTAGCCCTACGACCAGGTTCTCGGGGTCTGTTGGGTTGCTTTTAGAGGCACCCGTGAAAAGCGAAATCCGGCGACTAAAGGCCCTTGAGTGTCCCTTCGGGGATGCTCCACGCAGCAGACTTCAAAGTGCACGGAAACAAACGATGCCCTTTAGCAGAAGCTGCGCAGATAGCCCGAAGAGAAAAAGTCCTTTGCATCCTCAAGGCCGGAGCAGGCTATTAGGCGTCCTGTTGAAAGCGACGCAGCATCTTGGTACGTGTTACTCTGCTGGATTTATGGCCAACATAGGAGTCGCTACGAATCATCCCTTACCGGCTTGCTTTGCTGTTTGCATATCTGATTGGCTGTGGAGTTCATTAGGCTCAATACGCAACGAATCGATGCCGGGGGTATCTCTGTGCGGCATACGTTGTTACTATGCGCAACTAGCTGTGAATGCATGCCTGCGCAGCAGCCGCTGAGCACCCTGGTTCTCTGTGCCTCTTTCAGAAATCGCCGTAACCCTAAGGGGATGCAAAGGGGCAGGGTAGGGCAGGGGGGAGGAGAGTTTATTTGGAACATACACTAGAGAACTCGGAAGTTTCGTATTGACCACGGGACGCATAAGAGGTATAGGTCTTTCAGTGACCTTCTTCCCATGCCCGAAGAGTCCCCTTCGGCAGTCAAATAGGGCCCCCCAATGGGTGTCGCCGCGTGAGTCGAGAGCTTCACAGGGTTACGTGTGGTGGGATTCTCGGGAGGATTGTGCTGCCGAAGTAAAACCAAGGAGTCTCCTCAGTCAAGGAGCCTCATGTAACTACACGCACATCACTGGACATCGCCTACGGGCTTGAGCCTCAATCTTCTCTAAACTCATAGGGACTGGAATTCCTTAGCTTCTGCAGGAGGGGCCACAGGTTTATGTGCAGGCCAAGGAGGACGCCTCGACGAGGGCACCGTAGTGCTGCCTCGTGACCTCAGAGACGTCTTCGCTATGCAGTGGTTTGGCTTCTGTCTCGAGACAAGCCAGATAACAAAGTGTAAGGACACACATTTTTCTCCGCATCTCAGTCATCAATCGGCTGCGGTACTGTCCAGAGGAACAGGCGCCTCTTAGGAGCCCCCCCATGCAGGCCCAACCTCAACCGTGCATACTCTGTGGCTATCATGGGAGCCACGTATTTTCCTTTTTCGTACCATTGTTGTTGAATAGTTTGCCCTTCAGGATTCATGTTGTATTGATTGCCTACATCGGGAAATGAAGCAATCTATTCTGAACCATCTTTCTCGGTGGCTGTGTACCTCCGCCCCTCAGGAGGACTTTATGTTTGGGCCGTGGAAAATTCCCGCCAGAGAAGTATTTTTTATGTCTCCGCTCTCTTATGCAACTGTTAATCTAAAGCCAGTTCTCCCGGGCCACACTCTGGTGATTCCTAGGAGGAACGTCGAGGTACATCCGGACGCCAATGCCCTTCGCCGTAGTCTGTTGGACAACCCTTTCTGTTTATTTTATGAGCGCAGTTGCGCACATTAGAGAGCGATGGAAACGAATATGAATTTAACTCATATTCTTGTTAAAAACCAAAGAGTGACGACGATGGGACTCGAACCCACAATCTTCTGATCCGAAGTCAGACGCCTTATCCATTGGGCCACGCCGCCGCTAGGGGCCCCGCATCTCGAGTCCATTCTTTATATGAATTCTCTTTTCTGCAAAATAATAAAACCGATTTCTGCTTCGAAGCGTGGTCGGGAAATTCAGTCCAATGTTTGTTGTGTTTGGCCTCATCTGGTGGCAGGAGCTGTTAGTCTGTGGTACCCTCTTTTCTGTGTTCTTGTGTCTTCAGAAACTCAGCGAGCTAACCTCCGAGGAGATTGCGGATTTGTTCACAGCCGTGCAGTCTGTGGGGGAGCTCGTGCGGCGCATGCATAACCGACAAGGTCTGACCGTCAGCGTGCAAGACGGAGCAGAGGCAGGACAAACCGTGCCACATGTTCACGTGCATGTTCTTCCCCGCTCCTCTTCCGACTTTAAGAGGAATGATGAGGTCTACGAAGCCATAGACGCCACAGACATGAACAGGGAAAGCCACAGTGGACCAGACTGCGAAGAGAGGCCGTAAGACCGTGGAATCAGATAGCTGCACCCATGATTCCCCTTAGGGGTTTCCAATCTTTATATGTTGAACTCTAGTCACATACCCAACCTCTAGCCATCAGCCGCGTTCATCTCGCACGAATACTTCAAGCCTTCTCTTTGCTCCCATACATTGCAAGTCCTGTTCCCTTCCTTCTGTAAACACAAACACTTCTGCTTGAATTTCGCCGCGGAAACGAATTATTCCGCGTCACAGATAGTCACCCAATGTAGGAAAGCACATGTATGTATGGTTTTCCAGCCTGTATATACTTGCATATGCAAGCACCTGCATTTCTAGACTATGACACTTCCCCTGCCCCTCTGTTGTGTGCATTACATGTATCTCTACAAGTATGCACATGATTGTGGATTCGTAAATATCGGCATATTGTGCGCTTATACTCCAGTTTGCGTATGCTCAAGCACATGCGGGTGTTTCTGTGTGTGCGCATGATGCATGACTGAACTACACATATATGTCTATACATGTATGTATATATATATATATGCATGCATACATCATTTTCCAAAAATATTTGTTTGGCTCCCTGTGCACGTATCTGTATATGCATGCGCCCATATGTGCGTGTACATTGGCATACATCGACATCGACGCAGGTATACTTATGCATACATGTGCATGCACTTGTCTTTATATATCGCACCTTCCTCCCTCAGTATTTTGCACTGCTATTTCCTATGTGAGCTTAACTTCTCTAGCCCTGAACGATAGATCTTCATCCCCACGGACACCGCCTCTGTGTCGCACGGCTGCCTCTCTGTTCCTTCCCTCCAGGATACTTCAAGTCCCAGGGCCTCTTTTGCCATGAAGAGTGCATAGCATGCTGCCAATCCCAAATGAAGAGTCACCCGCTCTGCTCTTCCTGCTATCTAACCGCCTCACGGTGCATTGTGATCTTTGCTGACTTTGAAACAATGGCTCTTAAAGTGCCTATTTCCTATGATTCCTTTTTTCCGAATCATTTGTCCTTCATCTGCATTTAAAGTTAGTGTATTCCTTATCCCTTGGCTGCACTCATTTTATCTTTTTTTCCCTGTACAGCCCCAGGACCAGCGAGGAGATGGCGCAAGAGGCCGACGCCCTCAGAGTCTTTGGACAAAAGCTTATTTTGGAGAATGCAGCAACCCTGGATGCACCGTAAATGCTGGTTGTGTTGTCAGTGGTAATACTGACGTACAAATGAAGTCCGCTGCTGCTGCTCACGCACAGCAGCAGGTGCTGCCGCACCAGCAGCGGCGTGAAATGCCGGTCCATCGGGAGAGGCAGCATTTCCTGCCGCTATGCCTGCCTATGCTCCTGTTGCATTAGCAACAGGCGTACCAGCTTGTGTATTGATACAAACCTTAAGAAAGCCTACTGAGAGTCCTTGGAGTAGACCATGAGGCCATATACCTTTAGTGCTTGCCATTGGCTCTTTGCCGCACATGAGTGTGGGAGCAAATAGAATGGGCCCGTTTGTAATGAATTTCTAAAAGGTAGAAAAGCGAGAAGGACGAATTTCACCCTTATTGGAAGCGAAGGATCTTGAAGTAGTGCTGTTGTCGCGCCTACTGCGGTAGACTCCGTTGAGATAGATGCTGCTGCTGTTGGTGTTCCTGCTCCATCTGCTCCTCTTGCAGTCAGCTACCACAGGTAGAAAAGTAAGGTGGCACATCTGTGCACACTCAAAAGGTCCTAAAGTATACCTACATTTCCGAATGCACTCGATGGGCCCGTGATGTTGCCTTTAGGATACCCGCCCTCAGAGGGGCCGCTCCGGGGGTCATTTAATCTCTCGCATCTGAGTGTTCGAGTATTTCATCATGAACTTCTATCGGCGTCGCCGTGCTCCCAGTTATAGGTGCAAGTATGGGCCCAAGTGTTTGTACGAATGTAGGGTATCCATTCACCGGAAACGAAGCAGAAGTATCGGGTCCTTGAGGGGTAGGGAATAGGCCGGTCGGAGGGAACTCGAGATTTTTCCTGACTTCAGGAGTATCCGGGGCGGAATATGGAGAAAAAGAGATCGAAAGAAAGAATTCGAGGACCACAAATAGCAGCAACCGCCAACCGGCAAGGCGCTCCAGTGGAGCGTCTGGATCAGAAAGTGGCAGGCACACCATGAGCAACCTGTAGGTACTCCAAAAGTGAATAGATACTGTAGCGGCGAGTACGCAAATGCATAGACGACGGGGAGGAGGAGAGAATCAAAGCTTCTTCGGATGGAAGGTGGCTGATCGGCGTTAAGGTAGGGGAAGCCAGGAGTACGAGGGGGCCATCAAGAAACGGCAGAACAAAGAAGATAGCTATGGAGGATAATGAATAAAGCCTGTACATGAGCGTCCCCTAATGAGGGAAGAAGAGGGCAAGTGAGCGAGAGGTCAAATATATCAAAACGGATCCAAAGAAGGCAGGTAGGTATGTGTAGAGGGGGTTTTGTCTTTTTTTCCGCAGTGTAAGCAGACATGCTAACGTCATACTTATCCAGATATGCAGCAGAAACATACATATGTGCAAACAGAAAAAGTCCTAGACAATGGGAAGCTATGAGCAACCCAGCTAAATAGAAGCTGTTGCACCAGTGGACCAGTACAGACATCCCTCAGCTGTTCTGGGGTATTATTTTTTTTAGCGAACTCAAGCGAATACCCGCATTTCACTGTCCCTTGTAGTATTTCTGATATTTCCTCTTCGAATTATCGGCTTGGCTATAACACACTCCGACCCAGAGTCCAGAACGTGCACCAGTCACTACACCCGCTGTTACCCTTACCTTTTTTCTATTGGGGAAAACCCTTAAACTTCACTTTATTATTATAATATCTATCTAAATGCCAATTCCATAGGAATTTCAAGAAAACAGACTCCAGATCTCTGACTGCAACTTGTGGCACCAGGTAATTTCAGTGCTTGGGGTTGTCATGGGCCACTTTCTTGCGTTGCAAACAGCACAGAGAACAAGCTGTCCATTTCGTTAGCATAGCGTAACACCACTTCTTCGCTACTGGTGTTGCACGTAGTGGCAGATTCGCGCTGATATGCAGTAGCTTAATATTACTCAAGCAGCAAACGGTTAATGCATCAGTTCCCTGTATGAGGGGCCATGTCAGCCCCTCCTTTACACACCCACACTCTATCCTCATGTTGCTGTTGCCATCCCATTTCTGGCCAGGAGTTATAAGTCAGTACACTGTATCCCCTACAAGGGCCGCAAAGCACTCCGTACCAGTGAAGTCAACCTGTTTCTGTGGTGAACCAGCCCCCCTCAATATCTGGCGATGCTGTCCCTTCTTTAGTAGCGGCCCATTCGTCCGACGATTGTGGCCTTCCTGATGGAGTATGCGCCTCCTTCGCTGTAGCAATAATTTGTTTCATTGAGCGGAATTCAACCCGATAGCATCACCTGTAGCGCTGTAGTGAAGATCTCCCCAGGGGAAAATTTGTAGCCTTCGACTCAAGCCGAAACTTAGTTAAACATATTCAAGTGTCCCCTCCAAACCGCTTCCTCGTCCTCCCTGTCTTCACTCCACGAAGCTCAGGCATAAGAGGGGATGTAATGGGCTAGGGGACACTTGAACGCTTTTTACAACCAGTTGTATTCAAACAAGAAAAAGTGGGCAATCAAATGATAAAATTATCTGCTTACACATCTTCTTTCCTGCAGAATAGGTTATCCTGATGCAAGAAGACGCGCCGTCATGTTTTTGTGCGCTACATAACACGTGCAACTAGCTGGGAATGCTCGGAATGCTTGGAGGGTGCTATTACGCATAGCTTAGCTGTCCTTATCCCCTTATATCGGGTCTCTAAGGGGCGTGGGTACGATAAAAAAAGGGTTCTTTCGAAAAGCGCAATAACGTTCATAAAATCGACTTTCTATTCAGTCTGGAGTTTAGTGTCTCCCTATGCAGGTTTCACCTGCAGCATTGCATAGCCAACCAGCTACTCCCTTAAAAGAACAAGGATGGACTGTTTCTTGTGAGCCGGAGCCGCTGCGCGTCTACAAAGCCTAAGGGCCGCACCGGGTCGGTGAGACCGTTTTGCGGATTGCCGTGTACTGGCCAAGAAGCTGCACTTTCGTGGCGTCAACAGCAGCGCATGACATGAACTTCTCCATCTGTATTCACTGTAGCTGACTGTTTGCTGCCCGAGACCTAGCTACTCACGCTGCTGTGAGCGACAGCACAGCACTAGCAACGGCATAATTGCATCCCGAAGGCCTTTACCCCTTACAAAAGCAATAGCTTTCCTCAGTTTTCGTCATGGGAGCATCGGGGCCACTCGTGCTTGGGCCCTGCTTGAAACGATGGGAGCCTGGTGAGTGCAGCCTATATATAGCCCGCATCGCTAAAAGTTGAATTCACGTGACTTCACACCAGGAAGCGCGAGGGCAAGGAGGGGCGGCCGACCCGCAAGGAACCTTTGCACCTCCCAAACCACACGTAATTCTCCTCCCTTCCCAAATATTACGTCAGGCACGGTCCTAGCCAGCGCCGCGCACCCGCCTCCCATCTGTCTGCCCGTGTATCGAAGAAAGGAACCGATGCAATTGGCGAACTGTTCCCGCTACAAGCTCTGTGTTGCTGCTTCGTCTCCAGTCGCTCCCATCCTCTCCCATCCCATTTGAATGCACTCAAACTCGCCCTACCCGACGACTTGTCAAGATAGCTACGCTGATGAATCTATTTGCTAACACTGTCTGTGCCTGCCCCTCCCTTCTCCACCCCCTCCGCTCGAAAACACATCCTATTTGGCTGCAGCCTTCACTCGTCATCATTGAAGAGAGCGGTAGAATCTTCTTCTTCTCCCTCCGCGTCTCTTCTGTATTGCTCAAGCACTCCCCCTATTTCCGCCTCGCCCTTCTCTCTAGCCCTTACTCTCTCGCCTGCATCCCCCCCCTGTTCAGCCGGGTGTAAGCCCTCCGTATCGCTACCTTCTGACCCCACTGCTTCCCCTCCTTCCTCGCCCTCTCGCCCGCGGTCCACGCGCAAGCGCTTCAGTGAGGGGGAACCCTCATCCCCCTCAGGATCCACTCCCTCTGTTTCCTCGCTGCTGCTGCCCTCCGCCTCACTCTCTGTTGATCTCGCCAACTTCTTCGTGCTCCCTCTTTGGGCAGAGGAAACTTTACGGGCCCCCCCACTTCCTTGAAAACCGCCCCGCCGGGGCGTCCCCTGTCGCTCAATCTTTTCTTTGCCTCTTGTAGCTGCTTCTGAGTCCGATGGAGATTCGGTTGCGGCCGAAGGGGGGCCCCTAGAGGCCCCCCCCTGTGGAAGTTGAGAGCCGCGTTCGAGCTTCAACTGGGCCTCCTTGGCGGCTGCTGCATTGGCTGCAACACAGGCATCGATCCAGTCCCCATACACATCAATGCCTTCTTCTAAGCGCGATACGGCCCGATTGTAAGCTGTCTTGCAAACGCGGCATGTCAGGGCGGCAATACCCCGGACGCGATCTCTATGAAGCGCACACAGCAAGCAAAAAGCAGCAAGAGATGGCTTGGACGCGAAAGGATCAAGGGAGGAGGGGGTTGCAGACACCGTAAACAAGGGCATGCCCGAGAATGGGCGCCTAACGGCATGGAGCTATATTGCGGGCATCTACAGCGCAAGGGCCTGCGAAGCCTCGTGTGTAGGCTTCAAGAACGAGGATTTGCTGCCAACTCGCTTCTCAGCTTTGGGGGTCTAGGAAAGCGTACAGTTCGACCTTCACTGCCGTAGAGGAGTTGCAGAAGGGGCAGTTGAATTCTTTGTCCAGTTTGGGAATTCGGTTGGGCTTGGGCTTGATGGAAGTGCTCTTCCGCTTTCCCATCTTTGAACGAGGTCTGCCTGCAGCGAAAATGGGTTGAAAGGCACAAACTGTTCTTCGCCTCACCAGTATCCCCCTCCCACACTAACACATAACTGCCTGAGAGGCCGATGCCTTTTTCTGCGCTGTTCTAATCGACCATGCCGAAGGATCTCTTGTCGCCCTCTGGTGCTCTCCCCGTGCGCGCTCTGCTTTGAGGGTTTCTATGTCTGATTGGACTCTCCATAGCACCTACGTCTACAATGATAAGCAACCCAATGGGTTTAGAACCCCAAGCTGCCCCAAGCTCCAGACCCCCACGCTACGGCACGATGACGGGGGCCTGGCAGGATGCCGAATACCGAGGGCCCTCTTCCTAGGGCTCCTTCCTTTGCGAGATGAAGAAAAACGAGCAGTTAATGCGAATAATGAAAGCAAAACAAATGCAAAGCGAATGCTTGGAGTCTGGGTGATGCCCACGAAACGGCCAAGAAACGACCCGTGACCCCGAACGAGCTGCAGGAGGGCCCCAGGAGCAGGGTTCCGTGAAGGGGGCCCTGTGAGGGGCCCTCTGAGTGACTGCTCTCGCTCGCACGAGGTGGAGAGCAATTAGACTCAGAGTTAGCCCACAGTCTTTGATTTTTCTTTCTATCTCTCCTTTCCTGGTCATTTTTGCTCGATGCTGCAAAATTCATGCACAAAGAAACGCGGTAGGAAGGCTGACGGGCAGAATCGCCAATTCGTGCGTGAGGGCCCAAGAAACCGCACACTCCCCATTGGCTCCCCTTGAGGCTATTTCTGGCCGAGACAGGGCAAGCAAGAGAGAGGCGGGAGAACTGGGAGGGGCGGTGTTGCTCAGCCAGTCGGCTTTTTTGGTAGACAGTGCCATCGCTGACCGGTGCAGCAGAGCATAAGTTCCTTTAACGAGGCGCGTACTAGCCTGCCCGAAAGTTTTGTAAGAGCTATAGGGCATAGGAATTCCTTGCTGGGATCGTTATGTACTACCTGAGGTCCGTTTGTTTTTATTTTTCTTGCGGACTCTATATGACGTTAATAGAGAGCTATTCCGTGTTTCTCACCAAGTATTGCCTGCTTCCCCTGCCCGCGATCCCCAAAGTTTCGGCCTCAAAGTTGAGGGGCTCTCAGGGCTCGCGTTCCTGCTCGCTCGAAGTACTCCGATCATTTACATTTGGTTCGGCCTATCATCTAGCACACACGCGCACATTATTTCTTCTAGTGAATCACTCTAGCACCTCTTGATGAACAAGATATACGAAGAGACGAACCAAATAGCCTACGCTTCACTAATTCGTCAGCTAATCGAACAAGTGGAGTAGAAGGTCTTTAATGCACCTTAGCTTGTTGCATCTTCTCCTCCGGTTAATACACCCGTTCTCTTGTTCCTTGCCAGTGCATCGGAATCCACAATATGCATGAGAGAGGAAGATTTATCACCCGATTGTCACTTCTCCGCTGCGCAAGACTGTGAAAGCTGTGCAACTGAGGAAAAGAAATGTGGGCACCAATGATCTAAGTGAAACAGACTAAGAGAGGGACTCCCACTAGCCAACAACGAACATGGGACCAAGCCAACGTGGCAGCGGCTGCGCGATGGCTCACTGTTGTTGGAGCGCTGACCTGTATCAAGCTCTTACTGCCAGAACTCTAAAGTGTAGAGAAGACCAAAATACAAGCGTTACAGTGCCTCCGCTTCTCATGTTTGCATGCAAATGCAGCCGGCGCATCAAGGTGGGTCAACTCCAAACCACAAGAGCGGCACAAGGAAGAAAGTAAAGGCAGCATAGCTAAGCGGATCTGAGCATCAATGGGCACATAGAAGACATTTCTAACAACAAAAGAAAACATCCCAACCAAAACGCGTGGAGGATGGTAGCCATCTAAAGCAGAGCATGTGCGAAAGATTCATGATTACAAAGGAATGCTAGGAATACCGTTCACAGCGACTAGCAATGTCAGATTCTTCTGCAAGCAACAAAGTCCGTAGCTGTTTTCCCATCAACCGATAAAGCTTGCGTACTTTACTTCACTCCACTTGATGCCCGTTTACGCTGTAGAATCCTGCACCTTTACGGCTCGCTGTGGATCATGTTCCTCCAAGCGGCTCTCTTGCCTGCGCCGTAAAGTGAACGGATACTCCGGAAAGTTTGGAACTTCCTTCGGAAGCCATTATAAATATTCCTCTAATACCTCGAGCTTTTAGAGAATCGATACAGCAAAAACAGCATTGATTTATGAGGAAATCGAAAATGAGTCTACACACCCGGCCGCCAACTTCTTAGTCTGGCCACTTACTTGTGCTCTAAGGAAAGCCTCCCAATCTACCAAGACCAGATCTCCAAGCTGGAGCCACACAGCCAGCCGGCGCAAAACACGATTTCGTGTTATGCGCCTTTAAGCTTTGTAAATGCATTTGCCTATACCATCCGGCTGTTCTCTGAGTCTCTTAGGTGCTAAGGGTGGCTGCTGTCCCTGGATTACCAGTTCCACGTACAGAGCGCTCAGGAGATCTGTACTAGAGATCAGGGACGCGCACGAGAAGGGGCAAGATGAGGGTATGGTTGTCTTGACATACATCAACAATCAGTTTTACGATGAAAGTGAAGCCAAGCAATCGGATCCTTGTTAGATTAGAGTCATAACCACTACAGAAAGAAGTATTTGGAACGTTTGGTCATTCCGTGTGCCTCAAAGTGGCTTGCAACGATTATATTGCGGTCAGCATGCAGGCCCATCATAAAGGCATTGTTACTAGGACGCGCTAGCTGTATTCCTGCCCATAGTGACACTCTAAGGAATATCGGAAGCCTTCAGTTACGAGGTAAAAGTCGATGAGCGATTTCTTGACACGTGACATAGCTGGAAGACGGAATGAAATGGCCGCTTGCTGGGCCTGTCAACAACTGCGTAGATGCTGTCCTAAAATTCGACTCCAAAAGTTAACAACAAATTCCATATTCAGAACAGTGTTATTCCTCCCTAGAATTGGAGAGCTTTGCAAAAGACTGGACTACGGCAAATTTCGCCGCTTGAGATGCTGGAAGTGAGTAACAACGCATATGCCTGTTTCGCGAAATGCGCTTCCTTTTACCATTTTAGACTTTGGCAGCAATAGCAAATTCCATGGAGTCAAGGGGGTAAGACATGCAGTATGTAGAGCAACCGCGAATTGACAAATTCAAGGGCGGTTCAGACGAAAGACGATAATTTGCCGGCATGCCGCGAGAGGGCATCAGCGACCATCTTGGTGATGCCTTTATTGTGCTTCATTGTAAATCATATTGCAGGAGGGATTTAAGCTATCAAAAAAGTCGAGGGCTGTTGAAGTCCTTAGAATTTTTCGTCAGGTACAGTAAACCTGTTGTTCGGTATGGACAGTAAAATGCCCCTCAGTTGATGGTGCCGTCATATTTTGCGCCGAGTTACTTTTCCCGTATTGAATTCCACTATTCGGTTTTGGCAAAGCACTGAGAGTAACAATCAACAATTCATTGTTTCGGAGGACCCATAGGCTCTGAGCACAGAGCAGCAGCCACCTTTACGTCAAGAGTATCGTTCGTTAAGACGCAATGACGATTGTAGTCGGGCAGCGCCAGTACCGGACGAATCGTAAGACGAATGATAATTGTCCTTGCTGCTACATCAGCCTTCTCGTTCCAGATCACAGACTAGGCTTTCTGTAGTGGAAAAGTAAAAAATGCAGCGATTCGAGCATTTCCAGGAATTTAATTTCGGTAGTAAGATAGACGCTCATAGAGCTTTGCAATGTCTTGGCAGGTGCGTGAAGGTAGAGCTTGCACCTTGGTTGCTTCAAAATTTCACCGGATCTGGCGTTGTTCATTAGCTCATCCGATGCCGACCTAAGACTACCATCATGGTGCGTGGGTCCACGTAGAGGATCATGCTGATTGAACTACAATCCAACTAGATGTATCCTTCGACTGTTGTAGCCTTGTTGGCGGAAGTGAGTCTCAGGGACTATGCTCACGAGTGAACAGGCAGATTGCACTCCTGCGCCGTCTCCTCTGATTTTAGCCCCACTTTTCAAGCATCTACTGACAAGTAATGCTAGAAAATTTGGACCATTAGTGAGAACTTGTATCAGCGCCCAATCGACTCATGATAGGCTCCCAACTGCAACTCGATCCTCTGGAGGCCCCTTCATCATGCCGCAGTCTGCTTGGGGGCCTCTCCGTTGCCCTGAAGAGAATTCTTTGCCGGCCAAGCAGCCTGCTTCCGCCAGTCCCAGTCCTAGTAGTTGCCTTAGTTGGCTTTTACACGCGGTTTGAGCTCCGCTTTAACACGCTTTCCCACAGTAAAAGCAGATGAGCTGTTGAAGGATAGTCTGGGACCACTGAGAAGCAAGGGTTCCCTTTGGCTTTTGTTTCTGATTGACCGTTGGCTCTAGGCTCTATCGGGCGGACACAGCTCCGACATCTATGGGCCCTAAATACAAGCTCTCTTCCTCTTCTGAAACCTAAAGCAGTTCCTCGTTTGCCAAGGCCTAAAGCTGATGAACTTGCTTAGTCGTAGCCGATCGTGCGACCCCCTGACTTGACACTTCGGGTAGACCTGTGATGACTCACGGATAAAGCATCTGCTCGACTACTTTGTGGCTTTTGTAAAACAAAGTTGTGTATTTCTCGAGAGATGTATGTATCACTAGACTTCTCTGCATAGATTTCTGAACTTCCTCCACGCTTGCTGTTTAGCTACACTTGGCATAAACAAATGAGTTAGGGCTTGTTCGAGGGCGTAAACTGTAGTAATTCCTGCAAAGTGAAGACTTCCTCTACAATACTACAGTTACCACTTAATTTCTTCTCTTCCAAATAAGCAAGGCGAAAGGGGCACGCGTATCTCTCCAGTTGCAGGGTAAACAGACGTTCTCTTCGAGTAGTTGCCCGCCCTTGCGGCCATGATACTTCTATTACCGGTATAACCGCATCGGTGCATTCACAAGCATTTTATTGGCAACCAAGTCATGTCTTTCTACCAGCTAGGAAGCCACCGGGCTCAAAGCACCTAACAGGCCTGCCTGTGCCGCCTCAACATACGTCGCGCCACCGTCAACTTTCACTGCCACACGGTATTTTTTTCAGATTGTTGCCAAAGAAAGCCGATTATTGAGAGTCAAATAACTCCATCACATCCCGAACACATATTGT
The DNA here is from genome assembly GCF_002999335.1 of Cyclospora cayetanensis. Lineage (NCBI taxonomy): Eukaryota > Apicomplexa > Conoidasida > Eucoccidiorida > Eimeriidae > Cyclospora > Cyclospora cayetanensis. Next base: position 261,233 of record NW_020312281.1, on the reverse strand, counting down.
AAAGAAGCCTGACTCCTACTGCTTTCGTAGCTGGTGAATGAATGGAAAGCAAAAAATCAAAGCATGCGGTGCAACTAAGTGTAACGCTCCACGTAAGGCTTCTGCAGGAAGATACACATATTCGGAGTTGATATGAGCTAAACAGAAAGTTGTTGAGTGCATTCCATATGAATTTTCTCCCATCCGTGCCCAAGGCCCTCAAAACTTCGGTATGGGGGGGAGATATTGCTTGGGCGTGCCTATCTGCACCCTAAAACACTCCGAGCATCCACAGCTAGTTCGGCATAGCATCCAGCACGCACGCACGTAGCATTACTCCTTCTTGTATCGCGCTAGCAGCAATCTGCGGAAACTAAAATTTACGTACAAACAAACCAATTTGTCAGTTCTTCATTAGCCCTCAGTTACGTATTTCAAGTGTGGTAGAGCGTGTTCCAAGTGTACCTATTTGGCCCGCCACACCCCGCGTGTTTGACAACGCATCCGGCCGTTTGGTACCCCAATGGGTAGCTGCAGTTAGCCGCTTCCCTGGCCATAATGCATAATCGGCACATGGAGAAGGAATTATCTACTCAAAGGCACACCTGTAATCCATGCCTTCTCATCGCAACCTTGCTGACGGCGAGTGCAGGGCTCATGGCATAGCGGAGCGATAAAAAGAGAACAATGGACTTGCATGATAGGCATTCACGAGGAAGAAAGAGATGAGGATAGTATAGCGAAGGAAAGAAAAAGGTTAGCAATGGCTTGCCGAGTTCTGGCGCGTTAAATGCACGGATAACCAGCCTACGGGGAACGTTTATCTTTTAAATGGACAAACCACTCTTTCTTACCGAGCTCCCATTTAGGCCCTTTCGAAAATACAACTGAATCTGAAGATGAAAAAAGAGCTGTATAGCAAGCTCACGAGCCGCTGTGTAGAGTTCTCGCTCTACGATCTTTCCATGGACCACGCACACACCTGTGCTCCTCTTCCTCGGCATTTCGTTCCAAAGTGCCGCCGAGGATCACATAAATCTCTTCAACATGCTAGCAAACAAAGGAAAATCGCAGTGTTGGGCGAAGATTCGATAAAAAATTAGAAAGAGCCGCAACAAGCGGCTGCTGCTGCTGCTGCTTCGGCGTGGCGGTGTTTGGGGCCCCTGGTTTATATCGTCGATGTTGGGCTCTCTCTGCTTCTTTTGGGCTGCGGCTGTTTCTGTTTAATGTAGGGAAATTCGGCAGAGATAGCCTAATTTAAAAGCACATAAAGGAGCTGCTACACAGCCCGTTTTCCTCCTTATTGCTTGAACAGCGCAGCCGCAAGTAGCTGATGCTGCAACACGGGCAATTCTCATTGTAATTCCCGTACGTAGACTGTGTGTTGTCCTTCGTTTTCAAGGGATACACAGCTGTCGTGCTCATATACTTTTTCTTCTATGCCTACGTGGGCGAAGGGTTTGGCCCCGCCTGCGTCCTTCCTCTAGAGATAAGGGCAACAGCAAGCTGCTGCTGGTGCCCCGAGGAAACGAAACCCAAATCGTCATTTTAGTTTTCTTGCTCTTCATTTTTGTATTCTGCATCCTTGTCGCATATTCGGCTGTGAGGCTTGTAGGCTCCCTGTGGCGCTTGCAGCACACTGCTCTTGCCATTGACTTGAGTGTACTCTGCCCAGATTGAGCACGAGGCGCCCGCTCACCTGTTTCTTTTCTCACCGATTTGCCCTGCCCGCGTGGGGTGCCAAGACGCAGTAAGTTTGTCGTGCCTACCAGCCAAGCAGGGGCTTACCGCCCGTGGTGTGCTCGTAGTGAAATACACTTGCGTCAGCACGAATGCGTGTTTGGAAATTAGCCTTTCCCCCGCGTAGTCATTCCCGAGATAATGGGCAAGCATGGGCCAAGCCTTCCTCCTCGTCTCGTTGTCTGTGTTCCTAGGGTTAAGGTTAACGGTTCGGAGCTCATAGACTCGGAAGAAAATGGGGTGCGTCCCGTCGAAATCTAAAGGGACTAGAACCGGCTCCAATGCTGAGGATGGAAAAAAGCAGTCTGACGACCGGACTCAGGCGCAGAATTCCTCCGGCGCTGAGGGTAAAAGCGGCGAAAAGCCTCAGAAGGATGCCATGGCGATGACTCCAGGTACGTGCTTTTCTCTTGCCCTATTTTGCGCCTTGGTCCGCAGCTGAATTCTTCGTGGTTTAGTCTCTGGGGGGCTTTCTCGGCTTTTCTCCATTCTTTTCTATTGGCCGTGTTCGAAGGTGACAGTGCTTGTACCTCGGCACTTCGTCCTCCATTCGATGGGTGGAGAGTTCTATTCAGTTGCGCCCTTGGGGGCGACTCCTTTTGATCCTTCTAGTGGTCCTGAAGTGTGACTTTGGCTGCCCTTTCAAGAACAGCAACTCGGTTCCGTGTCCTCTTCGTTTTGGAATCTTTTGAGGCTGCGCTCTCTACGTGACAAACAACTTTTGTCAGCTCCTGTCGTCTCCACTTTTTCCTCCCCCCACTTTGCTTTGGCTTGTAGCACGGCTCACATGTTTCCAGTATTGTCCCTGCTGTCGTATCTCCCCAGGCGTGTTGGTCTTGCCTTGTATGCGCCCGCTGGCCTTTCTGTCCATCCTTCGGCGCGATGCATTCGTGCTTTTTGCGTATTTTTCCCTGCATATATTCTGCGCGCCCTGTCTGAGCTTGTTTCCTCTCCCGTGATTCGTGTCGTACATGTGCGCTTTTGTAGCGGTCACTCGTATTTGCAAGCATGCGCTAGCTGTGGCTGACAGTTTCATCAACCAGCTTGCCCTCTATGGTGTGCCTGCGTCGCCAGGGATGTACATCGTGCAGCAGAGGGGTCACTTGAGCGACCGGTTCCAGCGAGTGAAGAAGCTTGGCAGCGGAGCTTATGGGGAGGTGTTGCTGTGCAAGGACAAACAAACGGGCGCTGAACGGGCCATTAAAATCATCAAAAAATCCTCCGTTTCCGCACCCAGCAGCGGCGCTCTTTTGGAGGAAGTTGCGGTGCTCAAGCAGCTCGATCATCCGAACATCATGAAGCTATATGAATTCTTTGACGATAAAAGGAACTATTATCTTGTGAGGCTTAGCTTTTCGGACGTCGAAACCTTGAAGGTTGCAGGGGGGTTTTTGGGTGAGTTGGGATCCTCATGGGGTGTGCTTGTGAATCGTCCGTCTGTCCGTGTCTTCTTGCTGCCTTGTCTTCCTTCGTCTGGCGCATCCATGTGTTCTCCTTATCGTTTTTTGCTGGCGCTTATTCTGCCAGGTAATGGAAGTGTATCGGGGGGGCGAGTTGTTCGACGAGATCATCTCGCGTCAAAAATTTTCCGAGGTAGATGCAGCAGTGATCATGAAGCAAGTCCTCAGTGGCGTCTTGTACCTGCACAACCACAGCATCGTCCACCGCGATCTGAAACCTGAGAACCTGTTACTCGAGAGCAGAGCTAAGGACGCTCTAATCAAAATTGTAGACTTCGGACTATCGGCACACTACGAGGTTGGCGGGAAGATGAGAGAAAGACTAGGAACGTAAGCAGGAGGCGAGGCTTCCCGAGTCAGAGTTTGTTAGTACAGCTGCCTGCGAATCGGTGTGTGTTCTGTTTGCCCATCGTCGTCCTTTGCATTTCGTTCACCCTTAATCAATCCATATAGCCTGATACATTGCACTGGAAACACGCACTCACATTTTTATGCGTGCTCATGCAACGCTTGCATGTACCTGCTTGAATGCGTACATATGCAGTAGCTGGCGATCAAAATGAAAGGTCCACAACGATTAATGCTTTGTGCCATATGTCTGCCTATATTTATATGTACATACATTCATATATATATATATATATGTGCACATATATGCACATTTGTCCGTCAATAACTGTATTCCTTCTCCCTTTGCACAGTCCTGTTCAAGTATTTTCCGCGTGGTCGTGCTACCCTGTTGTGTTTCGGCGTTTTTGTTTTGTATGAGTTTTGTCTTGGGCTAATCTTCTGTATGCGCCCGTTGACGGTGCTTTGTGACACCCTTTTACAGCTCTTCGTGCCTCTAGGGAGACCCTCTACTGCCTTTCGGCCGCCTTCACGGCATGAGGCCTTTCGTTCATTCGCATGTCGACGCATGTCGTTGTTTTTTGGCTCTCGTTATGTGGCTCTTTTCAGCGCATATTACATTGCTCCTGAGGTACTGAGAAAGAAATACGACGAGAAGTGCGATGTCTGGTCTTGTGGAGTCATCCTCTACATCCTCCTTTGCGGTTATCCGCCATTCGGCGGCCAGACTGACCAAGAGATTCTAAAGAGGGTGGAACGAGGCAAGGTAAGGAGCTGGGGATAGGTTTTTGCTAGCCTGCTGCGTCGCGCCTCCGCGGAACACTCTACAGAGCAATTCGATGCACATGTGTGGTCAAGGAGGCGCAAAGTGGTGAGGGAGTGCACGTATATATGAACATTCGTGCTCGGGGCAAACGGATTTTTGAGGATCTAGTAAATAAGAGCACCTGATGCGGTGTTGAAAAATGAGAGCATCTGTGTATGACTGCTTGCATGGCAGAAAAGGATGAAGGTGTGCTAACCCTGACTGCTCTGTTGTTCGCTATTCTTTGTGTTTGTTCTTCGTTGGACTTTTATGGAGCGTGGACTGTATCTTGTTGGTTCTGCTGATCTGTGCGCGTCCTCAGTTCTCGTTCGAGATGCCAGATTGGGGTCATGTGTCTGAGGAGGCGAAGGATCTTGTGCGGAAGATGCTTACCTATGACTCAAGTAAAAGGATTTCGGCCGAAGAATGCTTGAGTCATCCTTGGATTGTTAAATTCTCGGCGCAAAAAGACACAGATATGTCCAAGCATGCACTTACTGGGGCTCTTGGCAATATGAAGAAATTCCAGTGGGTTCATAATTAGAAAGGGCTAATATTTCTCGAGAGGCAGGGGGAAAAAGGCTACTCGGTGTTTGCTGGTGGACTGCTGAGACTGTTTTGCGGGGATTATCAAGCCATATTAGGGAGTTCGTGCAGCTATGGATGACGGGCAGGAAGCAACCGTCAAGCAGGGGTGCGACGTATGGGGTTCTATTTCTGGTGTGTGGCTACCTCCGTTTGATCCGCATTTTGTGGCGTTTTGGAATGATGTGATACGTGATTTGAAAGCGGATGCAAGAGTGCTGTTGGCGTTCTTTCAGGTCTACGCAGAAGCTGGCGCAGGCAGCAATGCTCTTTATGGGCTCTAAACTGACGACTGTCGAGGAAACAAAGGAGCTAACTACAATCTTCAGGGCCCTAGACAAAAACGGGGACGGGCAACTGGATAGAAAAGAGCTGATTGAGGGATACAGAAAGCTGCTGGAGGTATTTTGTGTTGCACAGTGTAGTAATGGTCCCGCCACTAGAAAGAACTACAGAAATTTTGTGCCCTATACATGCGACAGACACTGCATCTATTTGTAGCAACAAACTTCATGTAACAACAAACTTCATGAGGCACACATTGAAATCAGGCAATGTTCCCTTCGCACTTTGTTGCAGCTGCCAGTTATATACCGCAAAGCATATCCACGCATTTGCTTGTACGGGGCTTAGTTCGCTCACTTCTCGCTTTCTTCTCTTGCACATGTCGCTTCCCTGTTATTTTGTGCGTGTGCTTGCTTGCTGTCCAGTGGAAGGGCGAGACGGGTGAAGTGGATGAAGCGACGATCGAATCGGAGGTTGACCAAATTCTGGCAACGGTTGACTTCGACAAGAACGGTTATATTGAGTATTCTGGTAATGCACCTCTAGCAGGAAGCACTCGGGGGAGTGGGGAATGCTGGGCAGGATGGCGGGAACGGCAGGCTACAGGAACATAGGGAAAGAGGGATGCACAAGAAGGAGAGTGGTAGAAACGGGTATCATAGAGTGACGGATGTGGGCTGTGGCGGTTGATTTATGCGTGTTCGCATCTTAGAGTTTGTAACGGTCTGCATGGACAAACAGCTGCTGCTTTCGCGCGAACGGCTTCTCCAGGCCTTCCAGCAATTTGACAGCGATGGCTCTGGAAAGATTACGAATGACGAGCTAGCCAAGGTAGCTGCTGGAGAGGTGTTGTGTTTTATTCATAGCTTCTGCCTTTTCGTCCCATACAGTGCAACTCAATTAGTTGAGGGGTATAGTTAGTCCTTTCTCTTCCCCTGTAGCGTCTTTTCTTTGCACCCTTTCTGTTATTGTTACAAAGAGAAAGGCTTGCACGGTGTATTTTGCTCTCTCTTTGCGGCGTCATTTCCTTGGCGGCTATTTGTATTCCCTAACAAGTAGAAGCTTTAAGATGCGTTGATGCGAAGACCGAAATCTAGTGGAAACCCATCAACCATGCTTTTTGTTTGGATGGAATAGTTAATGCCTATCGATCTAACGTGTTATTCTGCAGGCTTTTGTTTACCATTTCATGCTCCAAACTCTGGAGGGCTCTATTCTTTTGCATGCATTCGGTGGCTTTATAGTATGTTCTGTCGAGTGTCTGATATCTGTTGTGCTTGGGTGTAGCTGTTTGGCATCACGGCGATAGACGATAAGGCTTGGCACGAGGTCCTCGTTGAATGTGACAAAAACAACGATGGAGAGGTCAGCCATCTTTTACAGCCACAACAGCCCCACAGCCACTGGGTACACATCTGCCGTGCTACGGCAGAGCGTTTTTCCTTGGCCTCAAAAAAATGCTTAGATATATACTTAGGTGTATATTACATGCGGCATATTTGCTTGCTTCTTCGTTACTTCGATCTGTCTTGCCTCAGGTTGACTTTGACGAGTTCGTCGAAATGATGCAGAAAATATGCGACGTTAAAGTGCGCAACTAGCAGTTCTCAGCGCCTTCATTGCTCTATATATTGGAGACCGATCCCTGCCTCCAATTTTCTCTCCTGCTTTCTTTTTCTCTGCCGTGGACTTGCGTCTGGTTGCTTCTTAAGAGGAGCAAAAGGAGACTTTCTTCTCCCTCTCCTCTTCCCCATGCTCGTCTTGTCACTCTTTTCCTCAACTTGTGCCCGTGTTGCATTTCGTCGGATCTGCCTGCACGCGGTGTGGAGGCGGCCAGGGAGCCTGACGGGGAATATTGCCCTACAAGCTTGGTGATTTCTCAGTAGTGGGCTGTGGCATACATCAGGGAAATCTCTAGTGCTTCACGACGAGGGGCATATGCTTTGAACCATTCATGTGCCCGTACACCCCGACAGGGTGCCCTGGAGAACGTTTCTTGCGTTGCGAGCCAGCTGTCTAGCAAGGTAGCTAACTGCCTAGCTTGATAGCTAGCTTTTAGTGCACTGCCTATCTAGCTACATGGTTAGCCGTGTCCAAAGGTGTTTACCGTGGTCTCTCACGAGATCGCGAATGTGTCGGGCTGCGACAGGGGCCTTTCCTGCTTGGTGAAGATATCACCACTTATGCACTTGACGAAAGTGTCCGGGCTGGTCCTTGCTTGGGCACGCTTTGAAATTCGGGTACCCCCGTCTGGCCGGATAACAGCCCCGGAATTTTAACAGATTGTGGGGTGCTCGACTCCCTGGTCACGGGGGCTAGCTCTAGCTTTGTGACGTAGGGGAGAAGCATTGAATCGACTTCTAGCGATGAACAAAAGAATTATGTAGGAGAATGTTCATGAGGCAGCAGACCTTTCTTTGAGTTATCTCGCTGTTTCAGCTGCGCTGAAGCCTCTCGGTTTCTTTGTGGGGCGTACGTTGAGAATCGAGCGGTGGCCTACGTGCCGGGGTAGCTAGCTGTCGACCGTCCAAGGCTGACTGCAGGTGCACTGCAGCCGCGTACTGATGTCCAAGTTCTTGCCGATAAAACGAGCCAGCAGCTAGAGTCACCAGTGGGCCGTGTGGCCACCTATACTGGGGGGGGGGGCTCGTGGAGGCTGCGATTCCACTGCAGCACGTCCACAGGACTTAGTGGAGGCTCAAGAGCCCTTTCAGACAAAACGCTAGCCGCCGTTGCACTGAGACGACGGCAGGGCCGGTTTGCTGCTCTCGGGCTGACAGTGCGCAGATATCAGATAGAATGCTGCGTGAGTGAGGGGGGATGGCAGAGCACGAGACGGGGTTCAGGGGCAGAAGCACATATTGGATGGTATGTGTTCCTACACATACTATCAAACCGCTGTACCTACTACCCATGCAAGGGACGTGCAACCAAGACTCGTGTACGGCGGTGCGTCTTCTTCGAACGCCTTCGGTTGAGGCCCCCAAAACAAAGAAAGCCATAAAAAGAAAATGCTGCTGTTGTATGTTTGTGAGGCGGAGGACGAGAGCGAGGTGCAAGCACTGCGCAAAAGACAAGCTACGCTGCAACACTCGCCTGCGAAGCCTCAGACGTCAGGGAGCAGCGGCTCGCGGGCCTGCTGTAAATGCTGCTTTCCCTTCATTGGGTATTCATATTCTGCCCGAAGCGGGGCTTTTACGCTGAGGTTGCTGCCCTCCCTAGATCTCCAAAAGGGGGCATCATCGGGGCAATCCCAGTTTTCTATAGGGGGAGAATCAGTAAGGGACGCGCTCTCCATGTTTCTGGCACTCTCACTTTCAGTGGGAGGTGTCTGCTCACTTGACAAAAACAGCTCTGCAGGGTGTGTCACTTTGGGCGCAGTAGAAGCTGTAGCCGTGGTTGCTGATGATGTTACCACTGCTCCTTCTGCCGTCGCAGTTGCTCCGGCAGCTGGTGCATCTGCTGCCACAGTGGCTGCTTCTGCAGCAATGAGGGGGGTCGAGTCGGATGCAGGTTCGCGCTCCTGAGTAGGCCGTATCTCTGAAGGGTGGCCTCCGCTGGGCATCCCTATGGCCCTTTCGGCTTGCGGGATGATGAAAACGAGGGGCGTATAGACAAGCCATGCGACGGCGTACACTATCGCAGTTACACCAAAGGCATACCTGAGGAAGGAAAGCGCATAAAACAACACGCGGTGCGAAATATAAGGACCACATTCGCATGAACAGCCAGCGACAACTGATCACACTAGCACAGTCTTTGTGTTCTTGTAGTACATAAATAGATTCGCTCTTTGTAGAAGTGAGCTCTTCCTCTGAACGCTGTACGTTCAAGATCCGATGACCCTAAAAAATCGGCCTTTCAGCGGACTTCGCTGCAGGGGGCAATCAGAAGCCCCAACGGAGGCCTTGAAGAAACTAGTTTTTTCATCAGGTTGGGTAATACTGTTCACCTGTAGTCTTTATCTGCCAGAATACCCCCGAGAAAGGCACTGCCTGACCACAAGGTGGACGTGAAGGTCTCCATAGCACTCCATTTTCCTCGATCCGTGCCTAAATATAAATATATATACCACAAGCCACAAGCCCTTAAGACCAAGCCCTCAATCGGATTGCTGGGGGTCGCCTGTGCTGGTGTTTCACACAGCGTGCGCACAGGAAACTAACGAAATAGTCTTCTGTGCATTTTCAACGGGATCGAATGCCGTGGGCTAAGCTGGCTTTACTGGATAGGGCCTGTACGGTGGGCGTTACTTTTGGAAAAGTCCACAATCATAGACCTATCGAGTGGGTAGTTGGCATTCTGCATGCCTCCCCTTAAGAGGTGCGCGGCAATAAGGAAGCGAAGATCCTCCAGATAGCACATCGCCGTCAAGGCAAGTAAACCAAGTAGAGAAAACAACTGAGAGGTAAGCGCACGGCCTGCCGCAGAAACATACACACAAACGTAGGTACGCGCACATACATGAATACATATATATATATATATCAAGCTGAGACGCGCATGACTGAGTAACACAGGAGCAAAGCTACCATGACCAGTGTATCCGCGAAAACCAAGTACACAGGCCAAGCAGCAGATGCGCCTGCTGCTGCCTCTTCTCCGTTCGTTTACTTGTGCTACCCCTATCCAGCTGGCCAGTTGCGGGAAAACAGGCTCTGAGCTCGTCCATCTCTGTGCAATGGACAGGCTCGCTGCTAGCTGTCGAGCCGGCTAGTTGTGTGCATGCAACGAAAGGGAGAAGTGTAGAGGGAAGAGGAGCGCGCTGCTCGCAGAGCTAGCAATCCGGGGGTCAAGGGGGGCTGTCGCACCAATGTGCTTGGAGAGCGTGGAAGCAAAAAAGATAAAGATGGCAACGGAAAAGGCATAGGAAATGCTGAGAAGGCACAAGTGGATAGGAGACAGGTTGTAGTCATTCGAAAAGAAAAGCGGAAAGAACTTCACAGTCATCCCGGCACCCATTGAGCGCACAAAGTCCGAAATGCTTATTATATACGGCACGCTCCTGCAGACACACACACAGACACTTTCTTTTACAGCTGAAACGTAGGATCCTTCGATCCAGGTTTGAGTCAGCGGCCTCTGAAGTCTACCCTAGGGGAAAATAGCGTGCCTGTAGAGAAGAGGTAGCCTCGAAAGCTCTTCGTCGTTTACTGCTGCTGGCCCCGCGCCGTCCCCTTCTTCGGATGCTGCAGAGAATGAAGATTCAGGTGCCTCTTGAGTAGCTGATAGGAGCCTACGCATGGGTTCCTCGACGGAATCTGCTGTGGCTATTCCCCTGCTGCCGCTGCTGCTGCTGTCATTTGTCGTAGAGGGGAAGTTGTCGGTTGGAGCGGCGATTCTATTGTGCCTTCTCTGAGAAGACGAAAGACGCCAAACACCTTTCCCTCCATTCCATGCAGGCCAGCGTTTGCTTGCAAACGCTGGTGTGCATGGTCTCACCTTCACCCTTTGCTGCTCCCACCCATCGCTGGCGCCTGATACTCACAGGTCATCTCTGGCTTACTCTGTAGAGATCTATGAAGAACCAAAGCAGCAAGCTGGAGGAGGGGCCAAAAAAGATAATGCCGAGGAGGATCAACAGCCGCAGGCGTGCCAAATCCCAGCTGTCACCGTAGGCATTGAAGAAACCAGCCATCAGCAGTGGTGAGAGCGCAGTCGAAGCACTTTGCATCATCCCTATTCATCCAAAGGGCCAGCACAAAAGAGGCACATGAAAAGTGCAGCAAGCCAGCTTGCAGGAAAGACAGCAGGCAGCAGTACCACAATGAGCAAACAGAAGCCTGGAAATTGGCTAAAGACTGGAGCGCGTCAAGGTCAATCAAGGATTCCACGACGGCGTTCGTGGAGCCTCTAGGGAGTCCACGGGGGTGTATACGGTTCAGTGTTTCTCAATTGCTTGCGAGGTGGAAAGGGCTAGATCATCTCGCATGTCGGGAGCATTTAGGGGTTCGAAGCCGCGCGAAGGGAAGGGATGCAGTTTAGGGCTTCTCTCCAACGCTACGGAGTTTGTTCGAATAGGGATTTCTTTATGGTGGGTGGTAACTGCGCATGCGGCGCCCTTAGGGTTCGCTTCAGTACTACTTTGCGTTTCGTGTGCGTCTGTGTCTCGCTGCCTCCCTCCGGATTTCTTGTCACTTACCTTTCCAACTGAACCATTTGGTCCGCTGACCGCGCGTGAGGGAGTCTGTGAAGATGGCACCAGTTGCGCCGTTGCTTGCTTCATAGAACAAGCCCCAAAGAATGAGCGAAGGGATGATAAGCAAGAACGAATTCGTCGAGACACCCCAAAAGCTCAAAACCGAGGCCAACAGCCCCACGATGCAAACCGCCTGATCAACACACACAAGGCCAGACTGAACGCAGAGGTTCGTGGGGTCTCCATGCACCCATCCTGAACGTCGAATGAAGAACAGCTTGTGAAACTGTTTGTACACTTGGCAGCCTGCGCAGGGCAATATTCTACGGGAGGCCTACACACAAGTCCCCGATGAGCGCGAGAACCTTTGGAGTAGCTGCTCGCTTTCAAGGGCAGGCATTTCTCTCATGCTCCCCGCGTTCTAGGCGTAACAGCTCTCGCACGAGCCCGTGCCTCTAGAGGCTACGGGTCGATGTCTCGAAATGCCTTGCTGCATAAACGTGCAGCGCCATCGCCACTTGCCTTGCAGATAATGTCTTTAGGCCATTTGTCAACAAGCAAGCCCACAGGGGCGGCGACGATTAGGGAGACGATCCCGGAGAGACTCTCGGTATTACCCACCCACCTAAACATCCAGACACCAGAAACAGCAACTCGAGTCTTTAAGGTGAACAAAGGAGGACGCTCTAGAATACACATGGACACAGCGCGAAAGTAAAAGCGGGGGAACGCGATAATGCAGGAGGTGGCAGGAGGCCTCGCTTAGGCTTTAAAAAATGATGAAAAGTCAAGCGATCTTAGGAGGAGGCCCACTTATTGCTATGATTGCCTAAGAGGAAGATATACATATCGAAGATGGGCCCCTGAGCACACGAGAGGAATAGTGTGCTCAAAATTGTAAAACCGAAGGAAAGCATGACGTTTCGCCGCTGTGCCTCCTGGCGAGCAGTCCTTGTTGCTCCTGATGCTGCTGGCTCCTGTATGGTGCTGCCCGCTGTTGTTGCGGGAACACTGCACGTTCGTGCCGACTCTACAACAGGAGATAGAAGAGTAGCCTCAGCTGTTGGCGGGAACGCCGCATAGAATGAGTCTCTTGATGCAGTTGAGGCTGCTGCCCTCCCGTCCGCTGTGGCTTCCAGCTGGGCTGCTGCCGCAACTGGTGTGGTAGCTGCTTCTGCATGAGACAGGGAGTGCGAAGTGGGGTAGCTGGCCACTGATGGCTCCTGCTGCTTCTCAGTACCCAGGGCATCCATGGGAACTCTCTTTAATCTACCTAACGCTGTCGATGCTGCTACCGTTGAAGCATTGGACGAAGCCAAAGTATCCTGTGCACATGAAGGCACTGGCTGCTGCGGTTGGTTGCGGATCATGCCGCCTCAGGAAAGCTCAAGGCTTCGGCTCACTGGTATCATGCGCAGGTGAATGCAGGCCACCCCATGAGCACAGCGAAGTATACAAGTCCGGCAGTTACCACATGTTCCCCTGTACTTTCTTGTCGCTCCAAAGCCCCTGCTGTTGACACTCTGCCTCGGCTGCAGCAGCAGCTTGGCTTTTCTGACGGCTGCAGTATCAGCAACCAATCAACGGGTCCTGCAATTTTTGATCAGTGGTCTGTGGTTCAGCAGCGCGAAATTCGCTGTGTACAGGCAGTCAGTCCTCCTGCGGGGGATCAGCAGGAACTCGCCGTGCATTGGTCGATTCTGTCAAAGGAGCCACACAGTCAGTTCTTGCATACAAGGCCTGGCAGTGCCCATTAAGCGTACATACAGAAGGACAAAAACAGACCCGCCGATTCTCGGCGGCCCTCAAGCTGTGTGGCTGCTTGGGATCGAAGACTACCGTTGCGGCAGCACAAGAAACGTCTCTCCAGCGGCGCTTCGGCAAGAATATGGGAGTAAATCATAAAAAAGCAAGGCAACTGCAATATTTCAGGGAGCTTCGTGCAAGAAACTGTCCATTTTGGTGTTGGCGTCACATGGGGCTTGTAGGTTTGTGCCACAACGACGGAAGGAGGGGGTTCATGTGTTGCGTGGGGTTCACCGTGTACACATTAAATTCGCATCGAAGAAATTGATGAATAAACATTATTAAGGAGAGGAGAAGTAATAGGTTTCCTCCATTTAAGAATGCCGCCTATGGCTAACTGGGTGCAACACACGTGAGGAACACCAGGGAACGCGACTTTCTCCACAAACACGACGAAGATAGATGATGATAAACGCGAGCCAGCAATCACGCAGAGCAGTGAGCAAAAGTTACAAATTACGGCAGTCAAGCGAGCTTGCCTCACAATAGTATGCTGCCGGAAGGACATGGTTAGTACATTGAGTAACAGGCACGCTACGGCGGGTGCTGTAGTGTTCAGGAAGTCGAATTGTCTGGTGTCAACTCATTTGAAAATGGATACTCCGTGACATAGACGGCCAAATAAACCGGAATATACCAAGACCACTCAGGTTCTTGACGTCTTCAACCCCTCATAAAACAGGTGACATCCGTCTCGGGCATAGGTATTCCTGTTCAGGTACTGCATTTTCACTCCTGCACCTTGTAGAGGCCCATTAAAGCAGCTCTAAGCTCAACGTTGTGTTCATGTATTGCTGCACATATGTTGCGATGAGAAATACTATGTAAAAAGGCACTCGATCCCACCGAATCGAAATTGACGGAAAAGCAGTTGCTCGCAAAACCTTGCGTAGTTTTCAAGGGAGCACAATTATTTGACTCAATAGCGCGACCAACTACTGTAGAATGAAAAACGAAGAAATGGAGGAATTTCACACCACGCAACCCAGCACGGTGACACGGGAAAAAAACTGTATCTGAGTGGGTAGAGAGCCTTGAAAATTCAGACACGGGTAGACAGCAACAAGAGGACACAAAAAACGGAAGTCACAGAATAGCAAACATCAGAATGAGACAACTAACCTAGAAATCAATGACAACCCATTATGTCAAAGCAGAACACAGGGCACATTGATGGACCGAAAAGTTCGTTGATCGCTTCCATGCAAGCTGACCACGCTACTCGATCCTTCCTTAGGAGCACTACGGTTAACGCGAATTCTAGTTGCTCTCCAATCACGACCGTTTCATGTATTGTAGCCTTCGAGGGTCCCCCTGGCAAGGGCACTTCATGAACACCGCCTTTAGGGCAGCACTACATGCTAAAGTATTACTCAAATCTGAATTGTACCGTATGGAAAATTGTGGCTATACAGCTCCTGCGGCCATCATGCAGCGGGTGGACTTCGAGACCGAACGGTCTGAAATATAACCCAGGGCGCACTGGAGACATTAGAGCGCGGCACTAGAAAACAGGCATTCGCGATTATCTAGACTGTGGCCCCTAAGTGTACTTTGGCCCCCACCGCGCGAAGGGGTGGGACAGGCAAGCTGCAGACTGGTTTTAGTGCAGAAGAGCTAAAAGCCCTATGGGAGAGATTTCACCCATACACTGAATTAGTACACATATATAACACAAGTCGCTTGTTCAAATCGCCTCACTGACAACAGTGAAAACAAATCACTGCTTGTAAGAATATGGCAAGAACAATTTGGCTGCTATTCGCCTAGGCTTCGATGGTAAAGGAGGGTCCCTGCTGAATACGGAAGGTGGTCAGCTGCTGCTTGAGACTCGAGATGTTTTGCTGCTTGTCTGAAACCTTTTGAATTTCACTTTCCAGGACTTGTTCAATGGGGGTAAATTTGGTCTGGCTGTGGGTTGCGATGGCGGTGTTGGTCACAGAGCCCTCAGCAATGGTGACACCCTCCTGAAGGCCAACAGATTCCATGACGGCCTTCTTCCAGCCCTTGTTGGCCACTTGGAGCACGGAGGCGAGGGCGGACTGAGAAATAACCTTAGAGGCGGTGTGGGGAGCCAGACAGGTAATGTCTGTGGCTGTGTACATCGTGATGCCGTTCCAGCTGTATGCGGGGTTTTGGATGGTTGTGGGTTTGGTGGTTGCAAAGTTTCCTCCCATTGAGGCAGCTGCGTCAACGGCAACCCCACCGCGTTGCATCATCTTCATCTGCTGCTCAGACACAAGAGTGGGAGCTTTCCCGGTAGAGGGAATAACGCACCCAAGAACCGCGTCTACCGTCGGCATGATCTTCTCCAGATTCTGCTGGGTGTACTGCACAGTCTTAATGCTCGGAGTTTTTTCCGAGACGGAACGCATAGCCTCAGTGTCCGTATCCATAACAGTGACGGTTGCTCCAGCTGCAGCCGCCATAGCGGCAGCCCGCTTACCAGCTGGCCCTGCCCCCAAGACCAGCACATTTGCGCCCGGTGTTCCTGTTACCTGGCCAAAAAGGGTGCCCTTACCACTGCTTTCCATGAGCTTCATTGCCTGCTGAACAGCCAAGTATCCAGTCATCTCAGCCATTGTGTTGTGCACGGGTTTGGTACACTTATCGTTGGTCGTGGATGGCGTGGAGCTCATGAGAGTGTTGTAGGAGACGACCGTCGCTTTGCGCTCCGTCATCGAATGCAGAAGCTGCTGCTGCTTCTTCGAGCATCCGGTGGCTGTCATGAAACAGAAGACAACCTGCTGGGACTTGATTTGCTTCAGCTCCATGTCCTGAGGTGGCTTCACCTAAATTGGCAAAAACAACAAAAGCAAGCAACGCGAAGTCGGGGAGGCAAACGATGTGTCTTCAATTGATAATCATGTGGCTCAAACAGCTCTGGTAAATATATACACACAAATCCACGCTGCGTGGAAGAGCCTAGAGCTACAACTGTATGCGAAGAGTATGTTATTTCAATTGTGGATCCCCGAATGTTCACCGTACCTTGAGGATTATGCCGGATTTCTTATAGACCTCCTCAGCGGAGCTGCACGGCACAGCCCCCGCCTCCTTGTACTGCTCATCTGTAAAGCCTGCACGATTTGCAAAGCCTTGCTGGAAATAAACCGTATGGCCGTTTTGCTTGAGCTCCTTGGTGGTGGCAGGTGTAAGGGCAACGCGGCATTCGGTGTTGTCCGTCTCAGCCACTGCTCCCACAGAAGTGTGAGTGAACACACCCTGCGTTTGACACATCAAGCTGGTCTGGCTGGTTGGGGTAGCGGTGTGCTTTGCGTGTTCCATTGTTGATGGGGAAAAGAGGACTGATGATGAGTTCTCAAAATATGTTACGCAAAACAGCTTTATCAGAAATGACGCAGACTAAACTGCTGAATGCTAAAGGGGGAGAGGAAGGCAGACATGATGACATTAGGCGAGAAATAAGTCCTTTTGCGGTCATCAGGCTGTTGAGATAGGTAGATCCCTGACTTGTGCATTAACATTGTGCTGCCCTCTATACGAGCCTGTTTTTTGGTGTCAGTGAGCCTAGAACACAGATATTCTGGTCTCAATTAGGAACAGTCATAGGCACTAAGCGATACAAACAAGAATTTGCATAGGACCGCCGAGCCAGCGAAGCTCACCAGCCGGGCCATGGTCCACACCGCAGCTTGGAGAAATGACATCGTAGGCTATCGCTTCTACACTATATTTTGCACGCATTCAGAGAAACCTGTGGTTTCAGACCATAAACTCCATTTAGCACATTTTAGTACCTGTGGATAGCACAGAATCTTAGACGCGGCAGATGTCTCGAACTGTGGGGCAGATAATATCGGAGGGGTCGGGTACCGTGGCAGTTGCCCATGAGCCAAATTCTAATTGAAAACCGAGCTCAAGTGCTTGGATCGTCTATGTTTCCCCTTATTTCCTGATGGTTTGTTTCAGCGTGTTCGTGCCGTGCCATTACCACTTGTACGTCCATCCATTGTTCTTGTAAATCATTGTATCATTTCAAAGTGAAACTTTTTCTGAGCCTCTGCATCCATTTGTTGAATCATTTAATGCTTCCGCGCAGTAAGGAGTGCAGATCTGCTCACGGGGAAACCTCGAAGGACATTTGTAGTTGCTGCTGGGTTGCACGGTGGGGTGCTTGGCGGCAGCGATTCAATTCTTCGACCATTATGACTGTTTCCCTTCACCCTTTGCGCATGTGTGAATCAAAGCGATTAAGGCATACACATCACCACGTGAGGGTTCGCTTGTTGTACACGGCTTGCCAGTCCACAGGGAACCGCTGAAGAAATACGCGAGGTCGACTGTTTATAGGGTTTGGCAAGATTTACACGAAACAGATAGAATTGTAGTATTTGATACTTCGATTTCTTATGCATGGCTCTCTCGGCCTACAGAAACTTTTGCCACAGCCAGCTGCCTTTTTTGCAATGAAGGTGCACAGGTGGAGGAGCATAGCAACTTGCCCTCTATCAGTCGCATCGAAGGGCGTCGTAACGGCGGCTCACTTGCGAGAAGTGCGCAAGCAATGTGCGATTTATCTATAAAGCGGAGAACACCCAAGCATCTGCCTCGCTGCACATCAATGTCTTGCCCAGCACAAGTGTAGCGGGGAAAGCTACGCTCAGGGACTACTTTCTAGTGCACCGTACCCAATTAAACTAGTAAAGAATTGACAAATTGGCTTGATATTCTGTATGCTGTATTGAAGAATATATTGTTGATTCGGTACAAGAGCGCGGAATGCTGTGTGGGGTGCGCATGATACTCTGTTCAACTAGCTGTGAATGCACGGAGCGGTTAGTGTGTGCAGCAAGACACGCCTTACCTGTAACCTCTCCCCTGATGCCGGAATGCTTGGAGGTGAGGACATAAAGTCGTTCTTTGGAACGACATTCAGACACTTCTATAAAGTTTGTATTGGGTATGGGGCTGAAACTGTCTTCCAATGGAGAGCGTTAGTAGAGCGGTGTGCACCATGCAGCTACAGCTGCTATGAGTTGACTAGGCTCTTACTACAGCGACCAAGGCAGCTAATAAACTAAATAAATGCGTGACTGCTCCCCTATACATATATATTTATGCGTAGCTGCCAAGACAGTTAGCTATCTATATGAACAGCAGGAGAAAGCCAGCGAGTCTCCCAATAAAACATTACACCGCAGGGTGAAGCGAAATGCGACGAGTAAAGAGAACATTTAGCCACATAGTTCGCTTCGCCTCGACGTAGACAAAAATACGCCACTGGCAAACAAGCCTTCGAGACTCCTCAACACACAGCTAGCGCGGTGCGATTCTAGTCAGCACTTGGGCTAGCGAGCTCCCTGGCTAACTAGCTGCCTAGCTAGAGACCATTCTTGGGAGTGGCTGTCTTTGGGGAGGGCCATGGCTTAATCCGGCCTGCCCAGTCCTGCATACTCTGTCCAACAAGCCATCCCCCCTTGGTGCCAGTGTGCTGCAAGAAGCATCGTTCCTGCAGTATCAACAGCACCAGCACTAGCGATAACACTCGTAGCAGCAGGAAGAGAAGGCAAAAACGACTTAAAACCAGCCTTTGTTATTTCACGAAACAGGCTTTGTTTAGCATGGAAAAGCGAGGAGTAAAAGTACAGGAAGCAGACTCACAAGATGCTGCAACCGCTTGAAAAGCTCTGAAGACGAAACAAGATTTTGGCCATTCTGCGGAGAGGGGCCATCCTTCACTGCCACTGCGACTTCGTTGACATCCTGAGGAGACAAATCATGAGCAGACAAAACAAATCGCCAGCACCCTGAGTGCACATGCAGACAAGGTTAGTAAGCTGAACGACAGGAAACTTGATTAGCGGGAGAAACACAACCCGAAAAGCAAACAGCCCTCAAATAAGGAAGCCAAATGCAAACATGCAACTGGCCCTCCAGATACATAAACGCCTGCTTTCTGGGCAGCCGTAGCAGCGGCCTGATCAGTTGGTCGTTCTGACTCACCTCAGGTACGTCAATGACGGCCGCAAAAGGGAACTCCTTTTTGACGCTATCCAACAGCTGAATGGACCGTCAGCGAAACCATGCAATTCTGGCAATAATAGTATCGATTTCGTATCAATTGGTAAAATTCTATGTGCATCTATATTCCAGCATATATGCACAAAATACGACACAAAAAAGCAATTCAGTTTTATCGCCCTAAGGAGCAGTGTTGACAACTGAACGCGCACCTGCTTCTTCGTTTCCTCAGAGCGGCAAAGAAGGTTAGAGATAAAGACGCCACCCGGCCTCAGCTTCTCTTTAGCAGTTTGCAGGAACTCTGCCTCGGCAAATGCTTTGGGAGGACAGATGACAGCGTCTGCTGTCTCTCCGCTGTTGATATCAATTATCAGGAGGTCGAGGGATTCAGGAGGCAAGGCCTCCACATACTGCTTTCCCTCCCCGCAAACCGTGCGCAGACGAGGACTCTCAGACTCTTTGAAGCCAAAAAACTACACACAAAACAGATACATGCGCCTAGGTTTAGGTGTTAGGACATCCCCTGCGTCCGCTTGGAGGAAGTAGGCGGAAAATGCCGGGATACGACGACAGCAACGACCAATAAGTTCAAAGAAAGGCATGAGGGAGCCACAAAAAACATAAAGTTGTCCCCGCCTGTGCGGCCCCGAGGCAGTAGGCTGGTGTCCATCCATTTGCAAATTTGCATTCATGCTCGTACAGGGCCCCTGCAGTGTCAGTGTAGACCTTATTGTGCCATGGGAAGTTAAAGATACCGACCTGCTTTGCAACTTGAATCACTACCGCATCAAGCTCTACGCAAGTTAGGGATAGGCCAAAGCTCCCAAACAAGCGATGCAGCATTCCACCCAGCACACCGCCCCCTGAAAACCGCACATGCGAGCAAACAAAACAGCTATAACGCTCGGCTTGGAAATCCACGAAACCATCCAGCTGTTGCATGTGGCTTTCTACGAGGGTCGGTTCAGCTCGCTAGCAAGGCAACTCAGAGGCCGGGGAAAGGTGCCACGGCAGGGGCGATCATTTTTAAAATCCGAATAAAAGGTGGCTGGAAGCGGAGGAGAGCAAAGAGCTGGGTTTTTGCAATAATATACCAAGACCTAGAAGCACCGCGTCGATGGTATTGATGGAGCCCCAGGGAGAGGTGACAACCTTCTTCGAGAGGCCGAAAGCTGCACATATTCACACCCCGAATCAGGCAGGCTGAGAAGTGCTGCACAGCAAGAGGGCAGCCATCGGTGTATTCGCTCGCTGGAGAAACTCGCAAACAGTAGGCAGAAGGTGTTGAAGCTAGACTGCCTCCTTAGTGGGAGGGACGGGGGCCAGTAACATCCCAGTGCAAGTGGGCTGAGCAACAGTGAGACGTCTCCAGAGACAGGAGTCGGGCAGCATAATAAGTGCCATAAAATGGATATTCCTTAGGGTCTACAGCCTCAGCAGAGCCCCGATGAAATTTACGAGAAAGAGTGCATCAGCAGGAAAGAGACAGCGTGGGAGGGTGAGGCGTTTCGAAGGAGACGCCAGAGGAGGCAGCGAGCAGATATACGCAGGTGTCACGCGGAGGCCGGCGGCAGTGGGAGCCGACAAAGACGACTCAGGAGAGCTGCACATAAGACAAGAGTGAAAGCGATAGGGGCAAAAGCACAGAGGAGCAATGCGACAGAAGATGGCTCGCTCGAGCACACACACCCGTAACAATGGCGCAATAATATGCGGAAGCCGGATCAAGGGTCAGAAACTCCACCTGAGAGGCGTCGGTGGAGGACACTCCTTTGGGGACTCTGAGCTGCAGGGAAAAGCCAGAAGGAAGGACGGCAAACTGGCACCCTCGAAATAGCAGACCGTTACAAGACATTGCGAGCAGAGGAGAAGCGGATGGTGCTGGTGACGGGAAGCTCAAAGAGTCGCACAAGGAGAGGGGCCCTAGGGAGCGAACTGGTAAGAACCAACACGAAGCATGTTGCGGCGCTCAGGCGCACGACAGTCTCTACATGTGAAGGCCGCGACTCTACCTTGAGCTCAGACTGCAGTGTGTTCGGGTTGCAGGAGAAGAGAAGTTGTCGCATGAGTCTCTGGTAGTTGCTGTCTCGCTCTTTCCTCCTTTTGGCCTGTTTGGCTTTTCTCTTGGTTTGAGGAACGGTGGAGGTAGCCCCCTCAGGGGAACCCCCTGCCGCTGCTGCGCTCTCCAGCACAGTTGTATCTTGCACGTCTCTCACTAGGATACGCCCTGCTAGAGGGGAGGACTGCTGCCACAAGACCTCTCTCACCGGGGCTTGCTCCCCCAGGGTAAGAATGGGGATCGCATCCTGAGGAGACAACACTGCGGAGTACTGAGGACGCTTTCTGTATGCTTGCCTTAAAGCTGTCCGTGCCTCAGCGCCCACCCCTTACTTTCCTGCTTGCCGGTGCGACCAGTCAATCAGCCGAGAAGAGACTGGCTCTACGAAGAGATTTACAGCGCGAATCTACGGCGCAAATAATGGATATATATCTGGCATGAATGATTGCCTATATGTGCAAACACCTCAGCAAAGAGAGGATCGGCACAATTGGGGAATGACGTAGACAGATAGCACAGCCAAAGCCCTTCAGTGTCTCTCGCCGAAGGGGCAAGAATGAATGCCGCAAAAAGGGGCTCGCCCAGAGCATCCAAAGCGGGAAAGATGGCCATCAATACGCTGCCACCTTTTGACGCATATCCCAACTCTCCCGCCGGTAGTTGAGCAGTGCCTCCCAGAAAGAGAGAGAGCCGCAGGCTTCGTTTCTCTGCCAACTCGCGTGCCCCTGCCTGCGATTCTTCCCCCCTAAAGCAACACCAACCCCCCTTTCCCTCCAGCACCACGCGGGAGCCCACCTCCGTAGGTAGAGAGAATTCTTTTAGCAGGGGTCCTAGGGTCTTCTGGGCCTCCTCGATCGTGCGACGCCACTGGACAGGCGCCACTTCTTGCAAGGCGTCCGAGCCGAACCCCAAAGGAAATGTAACGACCAGCAAACGCGAAGTTTCCAGCTGATCCGCTATCTGCAGTTGACATACATACCGCGAGAAAGCCTGAGGCGATGCGGGAAAGCCCCACGCTTGATAAAGAAGCCAATCCCTGAGCCCCGATAAAAAAGGGTTCCTAAAGGATTCTCCTAGTGTCTCGCCATACTTGTTGATTTCCTTCAGAAGTAGCGAAAGTCCAAGTGAGTTCCTGTCCTGGGGGAACGAGGAGAGCGGCAGTTTTCCCCTTCTTTGCATGTGCTTGATTCGTGGTATCGTACACCGCAACGCTGCAACGGGCGAAGGGGCCACCCCCCCCTCCGACATGTAGTATCGCCCTCTTTCCTGGACTCTGACTGCGCGCCAGAGCATCCAAGGCAAACCAGCGGCTTACTGCTGCCACGTGCTCTGAAAAATTTCCACAGATGCGCACCCACAGAAGTGTAGGTCGACAAGAAAATAGCAAGCTGAAGACTGTCCACGGCGAAGAGGAGGCACAGAGAACGAATCGTACGAATCAAAAAGGGATGCTGAAAGCTGCGCGGAAAGGGTCACGAGACGCAAGTTGACTCGGAAAGAATATCCGCCCTCGGGTAATTCTGGCGCCACCAAAGAGAGAGAGGGAAAAGCAAGGGAGGTTCTAAAACCACAAGGAGGAAAATGCACGAGATGTTGCAGTACATGGTCACCGCAAATAGATGCAAACTCAAAGCCCCGAATCCCGGACCGCTTTTGAGCACTTTGAAAGCCCCGAAAGCAAAGTTCTCGCATGCACTTACTCGTAAGCTCCCACAGAGGAAAGGTCTCTGGGCCTTCTCTTCCAGGAGTGCCTGCCATCGTGCAGGTGGGCCTGTGTGCAGACATCCACATCACCAAAGCTCTTGTTTTCTAAAGCATAGACATGATAGGGAACGCCTTAGGCTCAGAAACTTTCAACACTTTCAGGTCAGGATTCTAGCTGTACAGTACGTACACCTGAGGGGTCACTCCCAGGGCCCCCCCTGAAGGGGGAGCCTCCTTCTTTACTCTGATCAGGAAAGGTTGCAGGCGTCCTGCGAAAGCACTTCCTTGCATTTTGGGGTCCCCAGTACGGCATGGAAAAATCTCCACTGTAACATGGCGGGTCAGAAAGAAACGAACCTGCAGAGACAGACATGCTAGATCCGACAGCTGGAATACAGCTTAGCCAAAAAAGCCATGCCCGCCTCTTGCCAAGCAGCTAAGTAGAGCCTCCACACCTCTCTCTCTTCGCGCGCAGACATCTATCCAAACGAAACATGCAACGGTCTAAAGCCCGAAACCCTAGACTGTACAGCCAAAGCCTACGAATTCTTTCAAGAGGTAATCCTGGAGAAGAGAAATGAGGATATATGAGCCTCCCTCCTTCAGAACTTCCATCACCGCCTCAAAATACTCAGATGCCGCCTTTTTGTAGTCATAAGGAGTACTTGCCGGTGAAACCTTTGCGGAGCGGCTTCCCTCAGAGGTTCCTTCCGCTGGCATCCCGGCAGGAGGAACGCCTGAAGGACCTGTCTTGGCAAGAAGTGCCTCTTCGTGATCTATGGAGATGAATGCATCCAGGAAGCCCTTGTCTAGAACGATGTCAAAGGGAGGAGGCCCTGAACCTCCTGGGGGCCCCAAGAAAGCCTCCTGGAGACCCTTGCCCCGAACATCAAGACAACGCCACTCCAGCGATGGAAGAGCGGCGAAGCGTGCCTTCATTTCTTCAATGACAACGGGAGAGAAGTCGATGTTCACGATCCTCTTGTATCTGCAAGATCCGCAAACTCCTACAAAGTACATTTTTGCTGGCTGCCTGGCAAAAAACGAACAGCCGCATTAGAGGGTGGCACACGCCTGTAGGGTGTACAAGAGGAGCAGGAAGACATACCCTTCCTCATAGAGCTCCCTGGGGAGGGTTGAGTTGCCGCAGCCGACATGGAGAAGTAGGGGCCCCTCTTGAGAACCTTCATCGGCTTTGGGGGCCCCCCGAAGGAGACCCAGGATCCCGAAGGCCTCCCTAAAGTCACAGAAGGTGCCATACCACTCGAATGCCTCTCCCCCTCTGCTTTTAAAAAAGTTATCCCAGTAGCTGCGCTCCCTAAAATGCGCCAGCGTGGCCGGGAGATAAGCCATCTTGGTGTATGCTGAGGCAATTTCCGTATGGAAGGGGAGTTATGTCTGCCTTTTCCACACTACGAGGGATCGAGATACCCTAAACCCTAAACCCAAACACAAAAAAAGGAAGGACGCAAGGGGATGAGACAATGAGGGATTAGGGCACCACGGTGTTCGCTTCCCGGGGCAGGGCCCCCTATGCTGGAGGCGTGGTGAGCGTATCTGCTAGGGTCTTCTGCTGGCGCGAGGAGATATCATTTCTTTCCGTTACCCCCATCGTCCCACGCACTCCTCCAAGTATAACAATAAGGGGCACATTAAGAGGAAACAGTGGCTAGTTTCGAGGTAATGCCTGATGAAGAAAGAACAAATCAGGCGCATGGTGACAGGGAGCGCGGTATGCTCGGGCCTGAGTCTTCGCAGAGCGCTTTGAGACATGACAGGTGTCGTTATCCGAAAAATAGGTGGCAATCACCGCAAAAACCTTGCTTATTGCGGCAAACTCTTTCAGATAGCGCGTTACAACGCAAGTCTTTCATGAGCGTTTTTTCTCTGGTGTACGCCCAGGTGGTAGCTGCAGTGTCTCCGGGCTCGCGCTGATCTAGCCCAAAACGTCGGGAGGGTCATCATCCTTCAGTCGCTGTCATTCCTGTTCATTTACCCTTAAAGACTCTGTAATCTGGGTCCGAAAGTCTGTCCTTTCGTATTTTGTGCGCCCTTGTTCTGAGGTGTATGTGCTCCCCAGGTGTAGTGCCCTCGCCACCAGTGGCAACTTGCTTGCCTCATTTGCATGTCGTTCGTCCTTCTGCGTACGCTTAAGGATGATATGGAATTTCTTTCTCTCCCAGCACTGTGACAGAGGCAGCTGTTCGGAGCGAGGCTTTGGGCCCCAGGTCCCCCCCGTTCACTCCTTGCGGCCCTCCTGTAGTGGCGGTGGGCATCCCTAGACCAACTCCACAAGCAAGAAGGCAAAGCTCTAGTAAGCCTTAGTTTCTGTGGTGCCCCTATCTTACGCCTGAAAGTGCCACAAAGAGCTCCCCTAGAGGCCCCAACGGGGCCCAACGGGAGATCCGAAAAGGCTGGAACAAGGGTTCTCTCGGGTTGGGGCCGTGCCGGGGTTTCAATTCTATGGCTGAAGGTCATGGAAACAAGGATATATACTGCGAGACCAAGGTTCGCTCCATATGGTCGGCACCTTGAATTAGAGGACCCACGCATTATGCTGAACTCTGCGCTGACTTCTGCAGCAGCCGCCGTAGGAGTTGCAGTGACTTAATGTTTGAATGGGCAGGTCGCAGTTGTGTAAGCACAGCTCGTAGTGCACATTTTTTAGGGAATGCAAAGGCTCGAGGAGTCCAAAGCCGCTGATAACGCTTCAGGCCGAAAGCTGGGGGGCGCCACTTGTAGCCCTGCTATATTTCGGCCTTTCATAGTGCGCTTCCCAGAACTCACCACTAGGATCAGGGCAGCAGTTGAAACTGAATCAGCACCGGCTTCGCAGTGTGCGGAGCAGTACGTAGGCTGTATTTCTTGGGCTCCAAAAGAAACCAACATCTGCCTGGGAGGGTGCTTCCGACAGCGTAGCCAAGCGCAGGGCGAAAGCATGTCTGACGGTTGCGCAAAGCCCTTGCATGCCATTGCAGATAAATGGCTTAGAGTGCTGGTACACGCGCTCTGTTGTTCAGTGCAGCTGCTGCATACAGCTAGAAGCACTCTAGCGTTTTGATGCGCGCGAAGCTAGCTAACAGCCCTGTCCTTCTCGCTTCATGGCCCGCAAAAGCTTAGCCCTGTCCCCAGTGTAGCTTGCTACTTGATCTACCTGCATGCACGTGTGCATGTATTGGTACTAATCTGCACAACAATGTCATGCACTTTTGACCCGGGCATCCTAAGGTGAAGGGTTGCGCACTCTTGGGGCTGCCAAAGTGGTGCATACGGACCCTCGGGCACCAATTACTGCAGCCATACACAATTATTAGGCATTTGAAAAACAAGCAAACACGGGCTGCTGCTAGATAGCAACCCTCAAGATCTCCAATGTACGTGCGTCACCACCCAGAGAAATTCGCGTTAGTCGATGGGTGCCCTTAACGACAATTCCTCGATTGCGTACAACTGCTGTACCTCAGAGGCAGAGGCACTTTCCAAGTGCAGCATCTTTTGAATCATGCTGTCCACTGTTTTTTCAGGCAGGGCGAGACTCCCCAGCAGTCGAAACTTGTGGTTTAGCAGCTGCTGCAGGTTGG
The DNA here is from genome assembly GCF_002999335.1 of Cyclospora cayetanensis. Lineage (NCBI taxonomy): Eukaryota > Apicomplexa > Conoidasida > Eucoccidiorida > Eimeriidae > Cyclospora > Cyclospora cayetanensis. Next base: position 234,757 of record NW_020312281.1, on the reverse strand, counting down.
CACTACTGTTGCTGCTGTGACCCGCAGGGAACAGCACCATCCCTAAAAAATATAGGCACAACAGAAACGACATTCCCGTGCATACATTGTCTTTTGCAGCAGCCGCATCAGCACTTGCATTCGTGTAGGAGCAGCACAATGCCCTTCAGCACTTGCAGGAATGTTGCAGTTGGCTTACCGCTATCCAGCTTGCTGCCATCCTTCAAGGTCACTTTAACCTGTGTTGGGATTCCTTCTGGATATTTGCTGTCGAATTCGGGGCCCCCGTGGACAAACTGCACCTTCTCCATCAACGCCCTGCAGGGTGAAGGGACGGAACCCCCAAAATGGGAACCTTTGGAAATCGAAGAACCGGAGCGCTAGGGATCCCCTCCTATTCCGGTGCTAATCTCCTGCTGGGTGTTTTTTAAACGGCGCATGGGCAGCAGCAAGGTGCAGAGTCAAAGATTACCTTGTTTTGGGATTGTGAATTGCGTCCTTAGAGTAGTCGTGGGGAGAAAGCATTAGGGTGCACCAGATGCCGTCGGAAGTCTTCGGTAGGTTTTTCATTTCTATGGCCTTCCGTAAAAGCGTCGCAACGATGTAGACCTGTACACACACCCTATATCCCTCCTACATCAGTCTGTGCAGGTTGCTCCTATGCGCAGAACGTTATTGACGCGGCACCTACTGACCCAGATTCGAGGATCCCCCCCAAAAGCACTAAAAGGCACACACTGGCTGCTCCCGAAGGACAATCGTAAAAACGTATGGCTCATGGGTGGTACCATAGAGTGGTCTGCGCTTTGTCTGGTGACGGGGTTCCTCTTGGCACGATCGCCGATTATGCCGAAAGCCGGCTGATAGGCCAGCACTTCTATGGCGGAAATCGCATCTGGGCTTTTGTACATTTCCGGGTGTCTAGAAAGCAGCTGGATGAGGCCCTAAAAAGTTGGCAATCCGGTGCATGCACAACAACCACCAGTGGTCAAAGTTGGAGCACCCACAGGTCTGGACGCTCGCACACCCAGGCACAGGGGTCAAGAGAGAGGCACCCTCCTGCAAAAAGCTTAATGCATCTCAAACCTCACCTCCAAGGCTCCAGCGGACTGGTGCTCGTACAACCCAAGTTTAAAATGCATGTTCATTACCGCAAAATCACTGCCTTCCATAGTGAGATGAAGGTCAAAAGGGGACTCGCCCTCCGGTGACTGCATGTTCTGAGCACGCAAAACACAGGGACGCTGTCGACAGGTGAATGACGTCCTTCGGAATCGTAACATAGCGAACCGCGGGAGAAAGCTTTACAGCGGAGGCTCTCCGGCAGTCAGCAGGACGGGTGCTGAGAGTTTAAGCCTTCATAGAAAAGCAGGGGGCGCTGTGTGCATGCAAAGTTTGACACGAGAACACGAAAAAACCGTCGTCTTCATGCTTGCAACTTTTCGTGTGCGCTTGTTTAAATGAATTGAGGAATGCGCGCTTTCGCCAATCGCCAGAGGGCGTACGGGGAAACGCAAAAATGGCACAAGTTGAGAACGACAATATTTTCCGACATTTTTGAGCGCAGCTGCCCTTGCGGATCGAAATGTCCACACCGCCACAAAAAGAGCACTCAAATACTCGAGACAAAAGCGCGAAGCTCCGACATCGTGCTGTCCGTGCGGCCAATCTGGGATGATCAGACACCCACTACGGGCGAATAAAAGTGTTCTTGAAAGCCCTTGCAGCCAAGACGAGATACCTACCCAACAAAAAACCGATTCTGGATTTCTAAAAATATCTTTTGGACCAGCAAAGCCGTTCATTGCTGCAGGAAGCGAACGCGAAACCCAGAATGACTGGCATCGAAGGATAATTTTCTTGTATCCAACCAGCCCAACAGTACACTGCTCAGGCCGTTGGATAGGCTATAGAGAGACCTCCAGCTCCTTTTGTAGGGCTACTCCTCCGCATGCAGAGCCTCCTTTCTCCGCAGCAGCCTCATGCATGCACAAGGCCCAAGACTTTGAGAAAAGGGCACTGTGTGATTTAAGATACCTCTCCCTGCCAAGGTACGGAGTACTGACATGTTCGAGGTGTCGGTACACCTCACCGTGAGGCGCATTCCCAGGCAACACGGAGGACCTCAGTACAAATCATTAGCAAGGATGCGGGTGTGTACGCGAGTAAGATCGTGTGTGTATATAGAAGCACCTCGACGCATGCATAAGACAGCGGCTTCTGCACTGAAGGCCGCTGATGCACCCTTAGAATCACTGAGTTGGTCGCCGCAGCGGATGGCCCGGTACGGAACGTAGTGCGCCACAGTCATCCCAATGGCAGATTCTATTTGTTCTGGAGAGGCTCCTGAGAACACGCACTAAAATTACTAAGCGGTTCATAGGCCGCCTCTGGGTGTATGTACAGCGAAAGGCTGAGCCGCATGTGCATTGCTAAGGCGTACCCAAGAGAGCCCCGTAAACCGCAGCAGATGCAATGGCGCCATGAAGCACATGGTCGATTTTCAGCTTTTTGAGAGAAAAGGACTCTGCAAGACGGCCCCGGATTTCATCCAGGCAAATCATTGCTCGTAGGAGGGTCCTGTAGCGTAACAGGATATCCTCGGGAGATGTAAACAGAGCCCTACATAAGCTGAAGCTTATCCAGTGTCTAAGCGATATCGAGGACAACTGAAAAAAAACACTCTTTCTAAGCTCGTGCCGTGCAGGGCGAAAGGGCAAAACTCGTGTCAAGCCAAAAGTTGGAACACACCGACACATATATATATATATATATACACGGATATATCCCACCTGCCGTCCGGTGGGGGTGAGCAGACCTCCGCTGCTGCGATGCAAACCGGATAAAAATCGTTATGTCCAAACTCCCCTTTGCGATGGTCCCTTAATTTGGCATTATACCCAAAGACGGTGCCATTGCTGTCTAACTCTCTCACGGCCGCACAATTGGCCGCAACCACCTGAGGTGTACAGGCACGCCCCCCGCAGAGAAAGGAAGGCTAGAAGGGAAGACCGTAGGCGTGGAGAGGCAACCAATGCCTCCAATGCGCACAGGTGCACGTTGAACCACAAGAAAGAACATGACAAGAAAAATTCTCAGTTATATTTCCAGATTTGAGGTTTCAAGCAGCTGAACAGGCATGGCCCCTTCCGCAGGAAGAGACACCATGGAGCACAGACGAGATCAGAGAAAGCAACCTCCTCGGCTGCAGGGGATCTCCAAGAAAGGAGAGGGATGCCCTTACTTTCTCAGGAGCGCAACGCTGGGGGCTTCCAAAGACGCAAGCGCCAAGCCTAATACAGAGAACAACGCTCCTTATGTCCGGCAATGCTCAGGTTTCTCTGGATAGTGGATACGGAAGACGCAGGCAACTAACGCAAGAAACGGCTACACCCAGGAGTATTAGACGCATCAGCACCCTTTTAGATAACCGTGCGGGCGATCCTGCAGGCTGCAGAACTGGCGCTTTGGCTATTACTGCGGTAGCAATAGCAACAGCCACTGCAGCCAGTTTAGCAAACAAAGGCAGCAGTGTGCAGCCCCTACAGGTCTGCAGCGCAGGAACGCAGGTGCATACCAAAGGCAGAACAAGAAAAATATGAAGAATTGGGTGTACTCCCCAGCAGCCCTTGTTTTGCAAGCCCTCTCGAAGGAATACATGTGTATGCCTATTTACCCCACATGCAAAGAGATGCATTGTTGTGAGCCGTGGGTTCAAGACGAAAAATCGATGCAAGCACACGCAAGTCACAAATCCCTATAATCTACTTAAATCTTCTAGGCACGGTGCTGCCTGTGCTCATAGGTCCCATGCCTCAAATCCCTCTTGCGGTGCTGCATCTACGCTGACTACTAACCTGGGTATTTGAGAGCTTCATTCCTGAGGATGGTGGGGGCGTTGGTGCGAAGAGCCAAGGCGGAGAATCCGCAAAAGACGGAGTCCAAGTGGAAGAGAGCCACGCGTTTGTAAACCGAGGGACTTATTTTTGGGTTGCTGAAGGTTGGAAAAAAAGCATCAGGCATTGATTCCAACATTAACAGAAAGCCACGAACTCTGTTGCAATCAGGCCTCCCTCCTTATACTGGTTTTAATCTGATTTTCTCTTGCCCTCCCTAGCCCTTCCCCTTCACCGTTCTCTGCTAGCTATTTTCACCTTATACGAGAGACTCTATGCATGTATGTGCATGTGCCTTTCATGCTCTGGTAGGGGTACAACGGGCGAATTCGAATCGAATGCAAGCGCACAGCAAACACGGCAACACACGTATTTATGAGGGCGATCGCTGCCCACGAGTGCATAAACACGAAATCCTCTGAACCTATCCAAAGTGCAGATACAGGGGGATGTTGGTTTCGCGGAGAGAAAAGAATGACACTGATATATCCATATATGCATTTATAAATATGTGTGCAAAACTGCATGCTGACGGGGCATCCATTTGAGACACCAAAGACCCGAGTCGCGCAGACTTCAACTTCGCGATTAACGGTCTCCGCAGATAAATGGGCTCGACAAACAAGCAGAATTAGACGTGTTCTAGGCCTCTACTAAAGCTGTGTGCACACTTCAAGAGCGCCAAGGAAGCCCTGCGCTTTCCCCCTAAAGGCCCCTATGAGGCCCTTGTAGTTGTATATCACATCCATCAATAGAATGCAGGCCAATCTACCCCTCCAGGATAACACATATTTCACCCTAGGGAAATTGATGCAGAGTGGTTCGTTGCTCGCGCGATGCGCTATGGGCCCCACAGGGTTCCTACTCTGCTGGCTGGGTAGGTGTGCGCTGACTCCGTTCCGATGAAGTGTATGGTGTATTCCGCAATGCCGAAAGCCTGATTTGTGCTCCTGGGAAGCGTCCGTACGCCCGACTGCTTAAGGACCACCCCAGAAGCCATTGTGTGAAAGCAGCGGTGCAGGAGAGTGCCTATCGACGGGGTTAGAGGCAATCCTGAGCCTTCGAAAAAACACCTCAGGAGGAAGTAAATCAATATAGAGCTAGATTTTGAGCTAAAATGAGTGAAACGAGAAACAAATGATCGTCAAGGGAAAATAATGCAGCCGACACGACTCCTGTACCGGTCACCTGGCCATACGCCCAGCACCAGTCCCAGCAAATTATTATCCAACTTCGCCCCTTACTTTCTTTAACGAAGGTTTTCTAATTCCATTTTATCACCAGGAGTGCAGCGAATAGCAACGTTTACACGTAAAAATGAACTAGACCTCTTCTTTCGAGCAGGCTTCCGAGCAGCCATGCCCGTCTGCCTAAACAGCAACACGGTTTCTTTCACTGGCAGCGATAAACACGTATTAAATGCTCTGATAGTTTGAATGAGTATCTCCAATGTGCAAGTCTAGGCTTGTTTCCCTTTAAAACCCAGTACTTCACCGTGTCGGCACACCAATTAGGACCTCAGGCAACGAGCATGGGTGCCTCGGTGAAACATCTTCTTTCAATAAACAAATACACCCTTAAACCGTGAAAGCTTAGTTCAAAGGCCTTGATCCTAAACACCAAGCCCCCAGTAGGGCTTGATACCTCCGCATGAACTCAACCGTCGTTGGTTCACTGGCAGCCACCAGCACTAAATTTAATGTCTAAGACACGTGTATGCATACCTTGCAGTCAATTAGAGATAAGAGAGCTCCCAGTGTATAGAAATTCTAACAGTTAATGTATTAGAGCCACATAACAAGAGCCCTGATGTTGAGAAGAGCATTATGGCTAGGTGCAGCTACTCGCAGAGCTGTTACCGGAGGGCAACCCCCATACAAGAGGCTTAAGATGCATCTCACGTTGGGCCTGCAGCTTAAAGAAAATATTTGCACCTAAATCTGCTCTTACTTAGTTCTCCCTATTGAATAATTTACTTTTTTGCAGCTTTTTAACACATTGAATGGCAAAACCTCACGAGTTAACCCGGAACGTACACTCCTTCCAACAGTTTCAGTCGTCAAAGCAAGCTACCTTCACTCGTGTCTGACCAATTCAGCCCTACAACGAATCCTATACCCCGAGTCAGCAAAATGAAACTATGTGGCCCCCATATGCCTTTGCTGACAAGCCTTAGTATTCCAAATGCGGTTTTACGAAGCTCATTGGACTCCGTTATTCGATTGATTCGTCATCGGAAAAAACACGTTTAGGCATTACTGTGCTGCGCTGGGTAGTCAATGGCCCATCAGCTGAGGTCGCCGCGTACGTACTAATACGCATTGGAGAGACCATTACTACTGCCTTCCTAACGAAATTCTGAAGTTCTCAGAATTATTCGCAGACTTACCATGCAGGAAAGTGACCCGTATGGAGATGGAGAATCCACAGAAAGTGTAGAGATGGTGGACTTCTTGCACGATTGAGCGCCGGGGACACTATGCGCAGGCTTGCATTGAAATTCGGTGGGGAACGCGAGCTTCGCTGTTGAAGGAAAACACTTGCAGGCTCTGCTTCGCGTGAAAGAGTTTGTGACTTTCTCTAGTTGACAAACTTAGCCTTGTAGGCGCTTATTCCTAGCGTATTCTGCTGGTTGTCATTCCCCATCAAACGCGTTAACAAAGAAGCTACATTCATCTTTACGTTCTTCTGAAGAAGTTGCCGTTTGTTAGCAGTAAGGTGCTCTATACGCACAGATCCATGTGCGGGAACTCCCAGATATGTTGACCCTACATTTTTCCTGAGCCCTCCATGAGGGCGTTGAAGGGGATGGTGCTGCATGCAACGGCTGCATTTGCTTGCAGAGGTTGCAATATGAGGCAAGGAAGCACTGCTGGATTAGGGTAGCTCTTAACCCCTTCCGTAGATTTTACTTGTTGTCTTTTTTATTGTAGTAGGAGGTTCACAGAGCTTTGCGTTTCGTAGAGAGCAGACCATAGTGGCACGGTAGTTGTACCGCTTTAATTTCTCGCTCTTTGTTGGCTAGTGTGAGCGCCTTTCCCCCCGTCGATTTCATTTGCGCTGCTGACGAACACATCTACTCTTTCGAGCATTTCCTTCGCTTTACTACCTGCTTGGAACGTGAGGATAGGTCTGTGCTCCTGCAAGCAGTTTGGTCCGACATGCCAGTAAGGTAGACGAGAGTGTCTGTTTTAAAATACGGGGGGAGAAATCACGCACTAGGTTCCAGAGAGACACTTTCAAACTGAACTAGTTATAGTTAACTTTGAACTAACAAGCCTTTGGAGTATTTGGCTGTCCCTTCGCATATCTTATCAATTGCAGCTTATTACTAGCGCGCCACAAGAAGACGCAAGGTTGTGTGCGTGTGCGCCATTTGGCATTTGAAACTAGCTTCGGATGGCTGGAGTGCCTAGCGAGAGCGAAACTGCGAACCCTAGCGGCCTTCCCCCTTCACGCCGGCACGTCTGAAGCATGCTGGCAGGGAAAGGCAGGAGCTCTTCTGGACGACACTCAGTTGCTATCTATTCAGTTCGTATAGACTCGGGAGTGAAGTGTCACCCTATCGGTACCTCATGTGAAGCATTGGAGGCACAGATCAGAACTCAAAGGAGAACGGATGCCGCAGAGAAGAGCTACTGGGTGAAAGTCCTTATTACAAAGTGTGCATCATACACTGTGAACCGCAGGAGAGGCCATCTGAACAATTAAACCTTTTCATGTATGCATGAGGTTAATGCTGGAACTGCTTCTTGATTCCCTATCTGCGAATTATGAGAATATGCTATGATGATACGCTTAATACGCCAAAAACGCCTTAAAGGTAGGAGTGCACACATAAATCCTTAAAAGGATGTGTGCAACGTCGAATATTTCGCGGTGCATGCTTCTAGTGCAGATGGAGCCAGCAAGACCCGCTTGCCTGAGTTCAGTTTAAGGCATATTTTGTATTCAGCAGCAAAAGGGGCAGCCAATTCCATGACTTCATTTGGTAATACATAAAATAAGGCACTTGCATCAAATGCATTCTAAAGACTGGAGCCACACTAGGAAGAAAGGCAGAGCCCGTGGTGTGGGCTGCAGTTGAGCAGAGCTGAAGTGGCCTAGAGCAGTTTGCGCAGAAGAGAGCAAGCCAGAAGCAGCCGGATATGGGTGGGCAGGGATGCTACCAATACTCTTTCCAGGCGCAAACAGTGATTGCTGAGGAAGCAGTGAAAAAGGAGAGGCAGGTATACGGATGCAGTTATACCTGCGTTGCGCTGGGTACACAAGCCTGAAGCGTCTGAGTCCATCATTTTGGCAGCTCAAAAACTTTTGTGCTCTGTTTGTGCACATATACAGCCGTTTTACGCGTGGTAAGGATTAGATTTCATTGCTTCCAGTAGAAGTAAACATTGGCGCTGTGGGGTTTCCACCTTCAAACATTCTGCTCGCACGTAGAGTAAAGCAGCTTGAACCTTCAGTGCATCAGATTTACCTATTAAATATGCTTATTTCGGGAAATAATGAGGAGAGCGGAGGGGGCCTCCGCGTCCGAGAGCAGCGGTGACAGCCAGCGGGCACCGGACCGCCACCGTCCGGTCCGGACGAGGCGTACGTCCACCAGAGTATTCAAACGCGGGCGAAACAGAGTCAAAATTTTGGAAACCTAATAAAAACGCAATATATATAGCGGTATTAAATGAGGCGGAATTTTAATTCTAGAATAATTGAGGAATATTTTCTGGTCGCCGCTTGTAACCGAGCAGCAGAGTAGCTGCTCGGCTCCCCTTGCCGTAGGTGACGCCCACCGAAGGGCAGCTCGCTGCTGATTTCGACAGATAGATATTGTGTCGCCACTGTTATTTTCGTCCATAGTTTTCTGGGTTTCAATATCTGACTTCTCGTCTGAAGGTGCAGAGAGGACTACTGCTGGATGAAATAAGGATATTTTCTTCTGCTGCTGGGGGCTTGTTCTGGATGTTCGCACACTCGGCGCTAGGCACTCCGATGAAACCGGAACCAAGAGTGCATTAGGTTCTCTCTCTGATCGTCTCTTTTAGCAGAGTGCTTCAGAACTAGTGTTGATCTATGTTTCATGCTAATTGGGGTGGATAGCGCAAAGCTTGTCCGACAACTGTTCATTCGGGAACACAGAAACCTATGCTTTCCTCCCAGGTATCCTTCACTGGGCCCATTCTCTCCTCTTTTTACGCTTTTTTTCGCTTGCTCGGACTTCTTCGTCATCCTACCTGGCACCATGGGGCTCTTAACACTTCGCACCCTCTCGCTGGCAATGTGTGTGCTGTACTCGTGCTCTGTGGACCTGTCTCTTTCCATTCCCTGGGGCAATAGCGACAGCAATGAGAACTCGCTCGCTGCAATCCTTCAAAATGCAGGGCGTAGTCTGACATCGAAAGAAGAACCAGAGGCACCGGCAGCGCCCACCGCGGATATATTTTCCCTGGGGGCATGGCTATCGACGCCATTCGCTGTATCCAGTCAGCTTCCCAATGCCAATATTGCTCCAGAATTAGGCGGCAGCTCTGACATGCGGAGACTGAGGCATGGGATATCTATGGACTGGCTGAGTGCTGACGGCCATCCGCAGTGGTTCCCGCCAGTTGTTATCCCCTCCGTCGCCAGTGGCTCCACAGTACAGCAGCAGCGGCAGCAGCCACAGCAAGAGCACGAAATGGCAGCAGCAGCGTCCCGAATGGCTAGCTGCTTGAACCTCATGCCTTTGTCTTTTTCGCCACGCGTATTCCAGGCCCTTAGAACTGTTTCCATGTCTCTACACGAGATCAAAACCAACAGCGGCAGATGCAGCATGCGAGACACTGATAGAGCTGCTATTACGCATCTCGTTAATGCTGCCAACAAGTCTGTCACCGATGTGGAGGTAACGCAATGCCCTACAACGTTCGAATGCCGGCACTGTATAGGCCCTCGAAATCTTTCTTACCGTTGTACAATTCCATCAGATGTTCTCTGACTATCGATTCTTTGCTTTCTCCGTGTTCTTCCTGCACTCTAACTTTAGCTAATCATACTGCTTTTATGCTGCTTCCTTGTAGCTCCGTGCCCTCCGTGCAGTCGCGTCCTTTTTCATGGAAGATCCTTTATGAGTTTCATAGAATATGAGCGGGGATGCACACACATATACCCATACACACATACACATACATATAAGCATATACATATGTATACGTAGATAGATACATAAATATTACGCATGCAGTTGCGGTGGCGTCCTTGTCCACAGCGTTACATCAACGCGCAGCAAAACCTGCTGAATGAGTTGGCAGCTCTCGGGAAGGCCTTGCAATCCCTCAAGTCCCCTTGGGAATATGCTGCATCAGCTCCTCTCGCCGTTGCTGCCGCCGAGCTTCATGCAGCCGCGAACGAGCAATTGCAACAGCGCACCCAGCCTTGCAGCCAGCAAATGCAGGAGATAGAAGATGAGCAGGAGCAAGCGCACAGCATGAACAGCAAGAAGGGAACGACAACAAGGACTTTTCCGACTTCAAATATGGCAGTAGACGCTGATGAAGAAGATGCAACAAGCGAGTCGGCAGAGTTCGACGATACCCCAAGAAAAGCAGTGAGGCCGTCCACGCCAACCATAGTGTGGAACCCGTACACTGCAGGTGATTCGGCAGCAGCAGGGGGCAGGAGCAGGCGAGATTCCCGTGATACTACCAGCACCACCACTGAGGTTGCCAGTGGACCAGAGGAGAGAGAAGAACAGTCCCGCCAACAAGACGGGGAGGGCAGAGAAAACTCTTCTTTTCAGCACCATGAAATGCAGTTCTCGCATGAGAAGCGACTGCAGCAAAGCCAGGTGTTACTGCTACAGCACCAGCAGCAGCAACTGCAGCAGGAGGCGGAGGCAGCAGCCATGGCACGGCTCAAAAACCTCCTACGGAGTAATACCTATGCGGATCTGCGTGCGGCTTTGGGTTCCTCTGGGCCTCCAGTGTCACTACGGGAGGCCCTGGCGTTTAAAGAGCTTGGAGAAAAGCTGAAGCGGCGAGGTTGGGGTGCAAAAGAGATCCTTATGGCAGCACAGAGGGCCAACAGCTCCACTCAGGCGTTCTATCTTGTGGCCAAAGAGGTGGGACTCACCCAAAACTCAATCGATGCCCTCGCACACAGGATGCCACTCTTGATGGGGTAGGTGCGCTGCAACAGCTAGCTCGATAGCTATCTACTCCTACCCACTGGGCTAGCGATCCTTATCGACAGGCGACTGAACGGGCTAAGAATGGCCGGGGGAGGACAAGCGCCCGTTGAAGAAAAATCTCTTTCGCTCCCCGCTAGAGTATACAGACAAAGTTTGTAGTGAGCACGCGGCGTACTGGCTGGCTAAATGGCTAGAGAGCGAGCTGGCTGGGTCGCCAGGTAGTTAGTTTAATAGATGACTCTCTTTGCCACATGTGGCCCTTGAGCCAACTAACTCCCAGCAGTCTTGGGGGAGAGCGGCCGTCACGCGTTTGCGCTGAAAGGCGAATGAACATACATTGGAAGCCCAGGCCATTTTATCACGAGCCGGGGCGCTCATTTGAGACCCTTTGATAATGCAGAGAAATCGACTCAGTAGGGGGCACAGATAGTACGCCGTAGAGTAGGGAGCAGCACAATAAAACAGGAACGATACAGAGATGCTAAGAGACATGGGAAGGCCAGAAATAGGCAGAGGGAGGCTCTCTACGAAGTGTAGGACATGGGCCCCTGAGGATACGAGCGCCCAGCACGGCAGAGCAGTATTCGATTCATGGGAAGTATATGCACTTGGCAGCTGACTGCGTGGGGCGTACAGCAGACAAACGACCGCGCATCCTTTTGCAGCGTTCCTATTTTCAACTGCGCCTTTGCGCTTTAACCCTTCGCAGATAGTGTGTGGCTATTCCTTAGCTCTGCTCCTTTAGATTTTTCCTCCAGCTAGAGCTTAAGAGCTTACGGCTACATTTCTTGGCCCAGATTCGGCAGAAGGGTGGAATTTCTGCTGCAAGGCGCAAGAGCAGCAGCGGGATCACTGTAGAGCCTATCTCCGTGCAATGGGGTGCTCCTTGCTGGAGGACCTCAAGAGCGTGGTGCGTAGTTTTGAAAGCATAAGATTACGCTTTTAAAGATATGACAAGAGACGACCATAATGCGGGTCGGGTAAGCAACACATAAACTATCCCCGGGTATCCCCTCGTGGGGCCCTCCTATGCCGATGAGGCCACCTGCTTGGGGCCCCCCTACGATGACTTCAAGACCAAACCCTAGCCTCCCTGGCCGCCTGCCCGTTGCTTCTCCCCGGTACTACCATTAGGCTATGGTTATCCAGCGGATTTCATTGAACCAGACCTCAAAATTCAGCGCTTTTCCCAAAGTCTGCTCTGGCGTTTGCGGGACTGGAAGACCCTCCCTTTCAGGGGGCCCCTTCCTTAAGGGTGCATTGCACATAGCGTGCAGTATATTTACATCATCATGGGGTCGCGTAGCGGGCGCAGTGAGCTGGGAGGCGCGAAGGGGGCAGCAGCTAAGTCAGGGCCTTCTAGTGGGGAGGGGGCCCTCAGCGCTACCAGGGGGTCCCGTGCCCAGAACAAGATCCGAAAAAAGCACGACGAGGAGAAAACGCGGAGTGCAATGGGCCCTAGAGGCGGCCAGAAGTCTGTAAGGAAAGATCAGGGGAAAAATCCACGGGCAACCCGCCGTGGTGGCAATGGCGCTGATGTTTCGCCCGCTCGGAGGCTCCGTGATCGCAGAGGCCCCGTGCAGCAGCACATGCGAGGAGGCGGCAGCAGCAGCTCCAGCGGTGATGAGAGCAGCGGAAAGCTGCCTTTGTGGGCAGTGGCTGCACTAAAAGCAGGGGAGGAGGCGAAGGCTCGCGCAGCGGCTGCTGCTGCAGCGCGGGCTGCTCTGCCCCCTCTCCCGCACGTGACCCTTGCGCTTATAGCTGATGTCACTCATGATCAGGTGACGCAGCAGAAAAACAAGCAGGAGCGCCAACGGGAGAAGCATTCACGTGGAGATTCCGCTCCGTCGGGTCTATCTGCTTTAGAATACTTGGACCTAAGCTGCCGAGGAGTACAGACAGCTGAAGATTTGAGTTGCTTGAAGGGCCTTTGTCGCGTTGATCTCTCCTCAAATAGCCTCACTTCACTCTCGTTTCTCGCAATGAACTTCTCTCTGGCCCATCTCAAAGCCGCGAATAACTGCATCCAGTCCTTGGGCAGCTCACTCGAAAACTTGTCCAATCTGAGGGTCCTAGATCTCAGTGGCAACCAAGTGAGCATGCATTCCAGCAAGGATTTAGCCGGCTCTGAGGGGCAGGTAGAGGCTAGCAGAGGGGCTTTGAAGGCGGCATGATGCGGGCCTCAATAATGCAGGCTGCGCCAGCTTGTTCAGACGGGATGCATCATAAAAACGCGAACACTTTGACAGCGAATTTTTCTCAACTCAGTAGAGGTACCGCATGACTGTGGGATTTCGCTCTCGAGTTTTGTGTGTGGTGGTGTGCAGTTGACGCGAATGGAAGGGTTCGACAGTCTGCCGAATCTGAAGGCACTTATTCTCAGCAGCAATGAAATTAGTGAGGCCCCTGAATCGTTTGCATTCCCTAGACCCATAACGTTTCAGGCTGCAGCCTTTGAGAAGGGGGCGGCTCCATGCGGCTAAGTATACGCTTGGCAACAGGAACCCTTTGGAGATAGGGCCTGGCACGGGAGCTGTCAAGCCGCATACAAACAAAGAAAGCGGCAATGAGAGTGAAGAGGAACGGGATCGAGGAGGCCCAAGCAAACGCGCACATAGCGCAGCCCAGCTACACAGTAGAGGCAAGGGAGGCATGGCACACACACACACACACGGCAGGAGACAGCAAAAGATAGCTTGTTTGTCTGCTTGCTCATCCGTGCATTCTTCAGGCCGCGTTCCGTTTGGAAAGTATCTTTTACATGTCGAGAGCCTCAGTAAGTTTCTTTCCTTCGTGCTTGAGCGGACTTCCCGTTGTCTAGATGCATTCGGCGGGTTGGATGCTGCCTTTTCATGCCTTCACTTTATGACCATCACGGAGATTCTTGGCTATATCTTTGCCCCAAACCTTCCCCCGCTGCAGGTGCCGTCGCCGCATTGTTTTAGCTTGTCTTTGACGCTGTGCATATTTTTTAAAGGGCATGAAAGGCCGTATTCTGGAGGCTCTGTGCTCTCCTAAGGAGCTCCAACAACTACAGAGCGGCATCTGTGGGGCCCCCTGAGATTCGGATCGCTAGAGCATGTGCCTCGGCGTTTTCCTGATCACTTGCCTGCGCCTGTCTGCCCGTGTGATTGTGTGTGCTATCGTTCCCTTGTCCGCTGTTTCGCCCTCCGCATGCTGCCGCAGTCCTCTCAAGGAATGAAATATCCGAGTTCCCAGAGCCGCCTCAGCCCCTCCCGCATCTCAGAAAGCTCTCTCTTTCCCACAACAAGCTCAAAGTAACTCTTCAAACCAAGCCTACTCCCACACCCTGTCGAGGCGCGACGAGTGCCTGGCTTGCACGGAGGCCCTTCGCAAGGCTCCTAGTTGGACACAAGGCGCTAGCCATGTGTCCAGAGTCCTCTCAGCCGTGTGGTAGACGCATCGTTGAGCCGATGCAAATCAAAGACGGCCCTTTCGGCAGCTCCCCTCATTGCTGGCTAGCCAGCTGCTGCGTGTTGCATGGGTGTGCTCGCTAGGCGTTCCCTTTTTGTGGCCGATTCCCTGCATTGTTCGAGTTGCGGCTAGCCAGCAACAAGCTGCTGGAGATGGGCAGGGGACTCAGCTGCATGCCGAGCCTTACGATTCTGGATCTTGGTCACAATCTCCTCTCCACCTTGCAGTGAGCCTCTGCAGGCCATAGTGTAGTGCCGTTGAGGCCTTTCAACAGTGGCAATCATGCGAAAACTTTTTGTGGAGTGCTGCACGCCGCCGTATGTGCGCACCCAGCATAGCGGAAAGACGTTGCTTAGAGGCACCTGTATACGTGGTGTGAATTCATCGAACTTCACAGTTTAGTGTGTGTTTGTGTGTGTGTCTGTGTGTGTGGTTCAGGGCGGTGAAGCTTGTTGGCCCTCACTTGAAACTGGCCCAGTTGAATCTATTGGGGAATCCCGCGCTCGAAGCCTATGGGGTATGTGCTTCAAAGGCGTTGCTATCTCATCATGTGCGCTGCTTTCTGCCTAGAGCCTCTGGTTTGTACTACCTTTTCAAGGTGCCCCTTTGTGTCTTTGGTTTTCTTCTGCCCGATGTGTGAATGCGTGTGCTTCATTTTCCTACCTGCCTGCATTCTGAGTGGAAGAGGCCTGAATTCACCGTCTTCGCACAGCGCAGGAACTCCGCTTGGCAGATGTACTTACACCCGCAAAGGATGCTTGCTAAACCCGAGTTTCTATGTTCTCTGCGTTTTCGCAGGACGCGATCAAAGCCTTTTGTTTGTCCTCTCTACCAGCTCTGAAGATTTACAATACCAAGCCCCTCCAACTTAAGGGCCACTCCAAGCTCAAGGCCATCTTAACCCGATATGAGGGGCCCCCTGGGGGCCCACTTTCTGAAGGCCTCGACTCCTCTGAAAACGCCTTGGGGGGCCAGCCTCCGAAGCGAAACCGAGAGGATGCAGGGCCTAAGAGAAAGGTTAAGGCAGTGGAAGAGGTACAAACCGGTGAGGAAGGGGCAGAACGGAAGAGGCACAAATACGAAAGCGCCAAGGCTTCACAAAAGAAAGCGGCTCGAGAGAGGCCTAGTCACAGCAAAGGTAGAGAGGCCGACAGGGAAGGAGAGGAAAACACGAAGAGACGGCACAGAACAGAGACAGGCAAACACCAGCATGAAATAGAGACACACACACGGGCGGAGGTCCCTAAACAGAGAAGTCTTCACGCGCAACGCCAAACTGCCCCTGCAGCAGCATCCGCTGCAGCAGAAGGAAACGAACGGAAAGGCAAAAAACAGCACCAGCACGAACACCCCGAAACGGAAAATGGTTCCCACAACCAGAATAGTAAGGAAAACAGAAGGAAGCAGCAGGCGGAGGCGCAGCAGATGCAACTGGAGGCCCTCGCTCCAGGATTACCCAAAAAGAAGGGCAGCAAGACGAAAAAGGATCATGAGCAGCAGCAGCAGCAGCACAATTATGCATCTTCCTCGAATACTGGTGCAGAAAGCTCCTACAGTATCTTTCAGCAACACGAGCACCAACGCCACTCTCCCGACGGGCAAGGAGATGCGAACGTGGCCAGCATTCCCTCCTTTTTCGCCCGCACAGATTTTGTCGACAAGATGCAGATGCTCGCATCCAAAAGGGGGGGAAGCTTCTGGGTAGCAGGGGCCCCAGGGGATGCGAAAGCGGGGGAAAGCGTCTGGGATTAGCGAGCGGCTTTCGCAGTTAGCTGGAAATTCTGTTTTTTTCAGACCTGCCGCAGCGACTTGAGAAGGCATTTTCGAAGTGTGCTTTTCCGTATTTTGCCTCTGCTCTGTCCGCTTGCCGCAAATACGCATGCAAGCAGCTTTTTTCCGCATTCTTCAGAAAGAGGCATCCTTAAATAGAGCACGAGGCTCTAGAAGTTCAGTAGACCGAGGTTCGTAGTGCGCCCATGGAGGCCTTAGAAGGACGTTGCTCCGTGGCCAGTCGTGCAAACAGTGGAGGGGCACTTTTCTTTGTTTACACTGCGCCTTGCACGCGTAGGCATTGGCTATATATGTATATGCCTGGAGCGAAATGGCAATCGGCCCGTGGCTGGGTTAGTCGGTTGCAGCATTGGTAGACTCAGGTGTGATCGGTTGCTGCATAGGTAGGCTCAGGTGTGACTGAGGGGCCCCACCGGGCAGGGCCCCCCATTCTGTCGCCACGTCTGGCTGTTTGTCACATTTACTGCCCTTATTATTTGCATTTGGCTTTTTAATTTCGACCTTAATTTGGAAAAAAAGCCAAGCAAGGAGCCTTGGAAGGTTGCTGCCGTCGTGGTTGGCATGGGGGGGGGCCCACGGGCTTGTGTAAGCTAAGGTTTGGTGCCACTGCGATCTAGAAAGCCCTTCAGGCTTTCTGCCCAAACTAGGTTTTGTATTTTCCACCTCCTGTGGAGTACACGGGGCAAAGGCACCCAGAAGCCTAGCCCGACAAACCCCCTAGTACATACTCCTTCACCCACGCTGCGCTCACCGTGCGCGCAAGACCACCGCTTTGCTGCCGTGGCTTTTTCTTTGCAGGCCTTCCTTTGGTGTTTGAAGCGATGCAGCTACTCGAGGAGCGTGTGTCTATGGGCTTGGACTTCCCAGTAGTAGTCCTATTTTCCTGGGTTGGTGCTTTGTTGTATCTATTCGAGTTTGAGTCTCGCATTCCGCCCTTTGCAGCCCGGAAGCTGACACACCTCTCCATGGGTTGCCTCATCCTCTCTTTGTTTCTTCGCGAAAGCAGTCGAAACTCGATATTCGCGCAACTTGGTGTGGGGGCAATTGCGACAGGTGCCATCCTGCTGTGCTTCATCCGCCCATTCAGGTACATGCAGCCCTTATTAGCTCGAAAAAAGCAAATCCCATAGTTGTACAGCAGTGCCTTTCTTGGAGTTTTTGCTTCCCAGTGCCCGACGCAAGGCCATGACCGCGGTGCCGCTCGTCCCACCTGTGGCACCTCATAGCTCGCAATTCGCTTGTTTTTGTGGCATCCTTGCGCGCAGATTCGGGCAATACAGAGATAAGGGGATCATAAGTTTTAACCTGCTAGTGCTTGCGTTTTTGATTTTGGGGTTAGATTTCGGCTTCTTAGCACCTGCCTTTATTGCAGACCCTCTAGGGGCGATTGTGGGCAGAAACGTTTCTTCCGCGAAATGGATTGGAGAAAAAACAGTAAGCTTCAAAGTGGCAGCTTCGCTGTTGCGGCTGTGGTGGCAGAGAAAGGTGTCACACTACTTGCGCCTTCTCCTGCATTTGCAGCCACAGCCCTTTCAGTAGTCGTGATTACCTAGGGGGGTTAGACCTTAGGTTTTAAGTGCGTCAAGACTCGAAGACTAAAGCAATACAATGCTTGACTACAGTATAAACGCCGCGGGGGCTTCAGCGCTGGCGAGCTGCTGGCGGCCTATGGAATCTACCGTCAAGATAGAAGACTGTGTTGGTTTCCAGCATCGGCGCAGTGCATTGTGGTGTGTGTTTGCGGGGTCGCTCAGGTCGCAGGTTCTCTAGCGGTACTCCTTGGCTGTCTGATGGCTTTGTTTCGCGTGGAGACTTTAGTGACTCGCGTCAGCCTCGCCTTTCTGTGCACTCTCTTAGAAGCCATTGGCGGAGAACTGGATAACCTTGTCATGAACATCCCCGTCTTTGCGTACTACTTTGCAACGACTAGAGGCGTTGTGCATGGAATGTTGTCAGTGGTCTAACGCCCTTTGACGGTGCCCCTTCAGAGGGGTCAACAGGCTCGCTGGCTGTACTAAACGGCTGCGGACGGCCCCTCTGCTTATTCTTAGACTCCAAATTTGGCCCTGATAACGCGTTGGTTTGGTTACTACTAGGGACGGAGAACGTTTCGCACTTTCTACGTGCTTCCCTGACGCCCACGACAGAGCACCTGGAGCGCCGTGAAAACGGGGCTGACGTGGTTCTCGCCTCTTAATTCTTAGAAATAGGTAATCCAGAACTAAACTTCTTGAGGTTATTTATTCGGTTATCCTAGTAGTCAAGTTCTTTAGGTCGTCGAGAGACGGCAAGAAAGAGAACGGGAGGGTCACCCACTCACACAGCGGTGGACTCGGGGCACGAGTTTTGGCATTAAAGTACACTCAGCCAATACTTTTGTTTAGCCCATAGTTAAAAGCGTAATTCTTTTAATAGAAGAAATTGCGGCTGTTTCCTAGTTCTTGTTTACTCTTTCCTTACGGTGGCTAAACACGAGAGTAGAATAACCACCCCTCGCCCCCACGGATGGGTGGGTGAAACCAGTACACGGCAGCGGCGGCTGCTGCTACACTTGACCCTCTGCCTGTGCTCATGTACCGAGGTGTAAAAGGCAGCAGATGACTAATTTAATGATTCCAACTTTATTTCTCAACAAAACGAGCTGGTTTACCGTTGGTGCTGCTCTCCTGTCGAATAGAGCAGACACCACGGACCACTGGACTGTCACAACCCCTCCTCTATCTTCTCTTCTCCCAGTGCGTATAGCTCTGAGATGACGTCCTGCACTTAGTTCGTCTGTCTTGCCCTTTTTACTTGTCTGAGGCTTTAAAGTGCCTCTTCTTGTCAGCATTGCACCTCCCCACGAGCTCAGGCTTCGACCCCAACTCAGGCATTCCCATACTTGCTTCGTCCTGCCCCTCATAAGCCACGTACAGGAAATTTGTGCCAGCATTCCTTCAATACCGTCTGCTCTTACTGCGACAGTGGCAATAGCTGCTGCAGAAGGCCTAGCTGAAGCAGCAGCAGCACCAACAGCACCAACAATGCCAGGCTTGAGGTCTCATCAGGCGGGCCCTCGGGGGCCCCCTGAGTGTCCGTTGGCTTCCTCCTATCCGGATTCTGGAGGTCCTTTAGGGGCCCCATTGTCGGGGGGCTCTAGGGCACCTTTGGCAGGTGGCCCTTTCCACAGGGAGGCGAGGGCCCCCCTAAGGGCGGTTGAAAATCTGCACATAAAAAACAAATCCCGACCAAGACAGCAGCCCCTAAAGCCTAACAAGCAGCACCAGCAGAAACAACAGCAGGCCGCGAAGCTGGAGCACCCCGGGAGCTGTCTCGAAAGAAAGGTGGCGCAAACCGGGCAGAAGCAGCCATTTCAACAGCAGGAAATACAGCAGGATGGAGCGGCTACTCGCATCAAGAGGAAGCAGCAGCAGGCTGCAGCAAAGGCCGCTGCAACGGCGGCTGTGGCGGGGCCCCCAACAGCAGCAACAACAGAAGCAGCCAACCCGCAAAAGACCTCTCGGCTTGCCATTTCGACGACAAAAAGGCCGCGCAGGCGTCCATTTGCACAGGGAGGGGCCCACACAGGGCCCCTTGGAGGCCCTCGGGGCCCCTCTTTCCGCATCAATCTTGCCATGCACGGGTATTCCGGAGCCCCTCCTCCAGGAGGGAACCCCCAAGCTCCAGGGGCCCCCAGGAGGCCCCCCACCCACAAGGACGATGGGGCTATTTTTAGTGCTCCTGCAGCAGGACTAGCAGCAGCAGCACCAGCAGTAGCAGCACCAGCAGCAGCAGCACCAGCAGCAGCAATACTAGCAGCAGCAGCACCAGCAGCAGCAGCACCAGCAGCAGAAGCCCCTGTGGCACCAGCCTCAGATGCACCGTCTGTGCCTGTGGCAAGGGCCCAAGCAGCAGACCCAAGGGCCCCCCCTCCGATCGCCCCGGTGTCTATGCGCCCCACAGTACCCTTGGCTGCTGTACAGTCTAGTGGGCGATCAGGAGCTTCAGCTTCAGCAGATGCAGACGCGGCAGCCCCTCTGGTGGTCTTGGTCAAGGATGATGAGGAGATATGGGAGCAGTGGGAAGGCCTTCGTCTTCTCGGCGAGGGGGTGTATGGTCGCGTATACCTGGTGCAAAACAGAGACACTCAGGAGAAGCTGGCGTTTAAAAGGATGTATCTGCATGCTCGGAAGCGAGACGCCTTGTCTCTGCAACAGCAGCAGCTGCTGCACCGCCTGTCTGACGTAGAAACAGCAGCAGCAGCTCGCGGCGGGGGGGCCCTGCCGTCAGTGCTGCAGCGGGAAGTCTCAGTTTTACGGGCGTTAAGAAACAAGCCCAACATCATCAGCATCCGCCGCGTGTATGTTGGCAGCCACAGGGTATACCTGGCGTTTCCTATGATAAAGGGCGGCACTCTTGCGGACTGCCTGAGATGCTTTGCGTCTTGGGGGGAATATGTTCGCCTGTGTTCTGCGGCGAACAGCCACAATAGCGGCAGCAGCATAGAGGATGACGGGTGCTGCAGCGACGAAGAAGATTCGGCTGTTAATCTAGAGGCCTCTCCCTGCGCTTTCTCGCCGCTGCTCAAAGTGCCATGCTTCTGTCTCCGGTGGAGGCTTTCAGAGGTGTATCCGGATGCATTCGCAAGCCAGTCTGGAAAGGATCCCCTCCTTCTAGAGAGCCTCAAGGAAGCCTCCCTGTGTGAGCAGCAGCAAAGCAAGCAGCAAAGCGAGCAGCAAGAAGAGCAGCAAGAAGAGCAGCAAGAAGAGCAGCGGGATGAGGCTGCAGAGGGTAATGCAGACACCACCTGCACGTCGATATATTGCTGCTGCCCCTGTATGCGATGCGCGCCTCCTTGTGGACTGCCACTTGGGCTCTGCTTGCGAATCGCATACGCCCTACTGCGTGGAGTTTCGCTTTTCCACGAAAAGCGAATTATTCACAGAGATATAAAGCCAGACAACATCCTCCTTGGCTGGCAAGAGATGCCGGTACACCCCAAGGCGGCAGCAGAAACCGCAAGGAAAGCCATGTGGCGCCTGCTCCATGGGGTAGACCCACCGCAGCATCTGCAGCAGCAGAGCAGTGAAGCGGATAGGGAGTCTGTTGAGGGTTTGCAGAGTGGAGACGAAGCAGGGAGATCCTCAGACGACGAGGCCGAGGGGGAGCTCCCTGATGAGGCGCCACAGCCCCCGCCTTTGGTGTGCAACCTCTACATAGCCGACTTTGGTCTGGCTAGAACCCTCCCCTTTTTCACACGAAGAGACTGCACGCGTCGCGAAACAGAGGCCTTACAGCTGCTGGACAGGCAGGAGGAGGCCGAGGGGGCCCCTGAAGAAAGCCTAAGAAATGTCAGCACTCCCCGAAATGTCGGCAGCTGCAAAACCTCCTCCGTATCGCCGACGTCGTCTCTCAGGCGCATTGCCGCTGCTGCTGCCTTTGCTGAAGGCTGCTGCAGCGACCAAATAGGCCATGGACCGTGCCTGTCACCGGAAATCATTACGCTCAATTACAGGCCCTTAGAGGTCCTCCTGGGGAGCAACACCTACACGCTCGCCGTAGACATCTGGAGTGTCGGGTTAGTCTTGAGGGTGGGGGTAGTCGGAGGGTGGTCCTGCTGCTACTGTTGTGCTGCGCCACAGCCGAAGACACTTCCATGCAGTGCCTGGTTCTGTGTGTCTGATGCTGTGGGCTGTGTGTCTGATGCTGTGGGCTGTGTGTCTGATGCTGTGGGCTGTGTGTCTGATGCTGTGGGCTGTGTGTCTGATGTGCGCAGCTGCGTGCTGGTCGAGTGCCTCTGCGGCTGCGAGTTCATCGAGGGTTCCTGCGAAGTTTCCTGCATTCTGCACATTCTGCAAACATTTGGAACCCCCACGGAAGAAGAGTGGCCTGAGCTGCACAAGCTACCCTTCATGGTACTACACGCGATCTCCAGAGCTCTCGATGACACTGCCCAGAGTCTTGTCAAGTCGACTTGCGCCTTCTCATCCTGAAGCTCCCAGCACGCCCCTCCTTGCATGCGTAGGTGTGCAAGTCCTCCCGCTTTCAGAGGCCTTTCCATGCGCACTGTGTATGCCTCGCGTCAGAGCCGCTTGCTGCCCGTCTTCCCTCTACGCCCACTCGCCCTTGAGAGCTTCTTCGCGGAGAAAGGGAGGCTGGACGTCCTTCAGAGCCCTGCCTGGATGCAACTCCTTAAGCAGTAAGCCCCAAAGCGTATCGTTGTTTCAGGGAGCGGCAGGCAGGAGAGCCGGGTGTATGTACAGGGCGGGGCGCTCAGAGGCGTGCTTACGCTTCATTGGCTGCTGCCCAAGACGCAGAAACAAAGCCACCAGATCAACACTACGGTGTAGTTACTGCTGGAATGTGCGGTGGACTTCAGGCTTCTGCAAGTCAATCCAGATCGCCGCATCAGCGCAGCAGAGGCTCTTTCTCTCCCTGTCTTCAGGGATCTGCCAGCCTCTGCGTACTTGTAGAAGGGGCCGCCGAGCTGTATACTACTCCTTTCTTAGACATTGAGAAGCCGATGAGACACGGATTTTCACACATATGTCTACATGTGTGCAAGTGCGGATGCACGCATGCGTACATACATAATTAAATACAAATATATACATCTATATATTTGTATCCAGATTGCAGATGTGGGGTTCCCTAAAGACCATTCTGTGTTGGGCCCTCGCGAGGGAGGGAGGGCTTGAACAAGGCACAGGGCGCTGCAACGGGGCCTCTTCGAGCAGGTGTCCTATAACCTCCTCAGATTACGCGCTTCACACCCTTTTACAGGGGCGAGTCCAAGCCTCTGCTTCTCCTAACAAATACGTTTAAAACCAAAGCTTCTAGCTGCGAAAGAGGGGTGGGTAGGAAAAGGGACGGGAAGCACGAGCCCGCGGGCTCCCCCGATGAGGCTCAAAAACGATAGATCGATGCCGAGGAGGAGTCTCTCCCTCCAGAAGACATAGGGGGTTTGCTCTAGCGCTTAAATTATACGCGGTCTGTTTTCCGGCGTTAAGCGTTTTTAACGGAAAAATTCGGAGTGCCCTCGTTGCAGACAGAGAGATACACGAGCCAAACAGAGGCTTGTGCCTGAAGGAATGGCAGGAGGGCGCGGGGCGTCAGCGGGCAGTGAAGAAGAAAGAAGAGCCACAAAAAAACGAATAGAACAAACGTGCAGGGGAAGGAACATCAGCAAATCAATTAGGTCCTCAGGAAGGAGGGGGAAAATGGAAGGGTAGTAGACACAGCAAAGGACGATTTTCGCGTGTTTGCTGCCATTGTTGTTATTTCCGGGCTATCGCAGTACTACCCCGAAAAAAAACGGACAGTGGTGCCCCCCTGTATCGCTGCAGCTCGTTGAACTATAAGATACGATCTGTCTCTGCAAGACGCCACGGAAATAAATTTGAGCCCCTCTGTCAAAGGGATGTATCCTGCGAAACTAGGACGGGATCTCCAGGGAGTAAGGGGGCCTTCAGCAAAAAGCCAACAAGCACCACATCAATGGGGAAGTATACACGGATAGCGCATGCACGCATGTGATATGTCCTTGGCTCCTTTCGGAGGCACTGTACACGGGACGGTTGGAGGCTAGCAGACTCTCCGGGAGGCATGGACGAGGGTGTGAGAGATAGAGGGAGGCAGGCAGGCATCCGCTCAATTAAGAAGCCACATACAGCCACGATTCAAAATGCAACAGGAAAGCGCATGCATGCATGCATGCGCATGTAGTACGCCTGCCTGCGTCGTGCCTTCTCTGTCGAACAACGCCTGCACGCGTGTAAGCCTCTGTTTGTTCATCTGTGTATATGCTTTTTCCAGGCACACTCCTGTATCAATAAATTGCCTTTCAAGGAGCGTAAGTATGGTGCTTCGCGCTTACCCCTGGAACGTGCTCCCTCTGGTCGAATAGCTGGAAGAAGGCCGGGGAGAGCAGCACCATGAAGAAGATGCGCCCGTGTGTCTGGAACAGAGAGAGAGAGAGAAGCTCCCAGCATATATATATACCTACGCGTCGCCAGTATGAGCTATAGATATGCAGAAGCAGCAAAAAAAAATCTTAGAGCTCCCCTACGCATGGATTGACCACTGGAGGCATTGGGCTCGCCCGACAGAACATAGTTCCTTTAGGAGGGAGAGCATATGAAACAAAAAAGGCGCTTATATACATATACATATAGCCAAAGCAGCAACTTTGGAACCACCCAAGCAAAGCGCAAGTGTAGGACAGCTTCCACTGCATAATACGCGCAAGGTTGGCGTCCTCGTGATACGGATCTTTAAAGGCGCCTGTACCTTTAAAGACTCCCCCTGTTGCTCCTGGCTGACCCCTAATGGGGCTGATATCCTTTTCGAACCGCTAGGTCCTTACCATGTCGTTGATGCACGTGCTGCGCCTGAGGCACGTTCCCTTGTTTTTGAGACGATCCAAAAGTTCGAGTTCTACGGAGCCGGGCAAGAGACTCCCAGAAGGAAAACCGCGGGATGAAAGGCTGGCCGATACGGCCTGTAATGTGACACAAAAATAAAAACATGGAGAGGCATATCTGTCTCTGTGTCTAGCTGTCTCGCTGTCTGTGTGTATGCCTTTGTTTGTGTGTAGGTGTCTCTCTCTCTCTCTGTCTCTCTCTTTCTGTCCCTCTCTTTCTGTGTCTGTCTGTGTGTGAGTGCATGTGTATGTGTGTGTGCAAGATACACTCCCTGAACTGTCTCGCCACCACGCGCAGGTCCCCAAACTCGCCATATGCCTTCTCCGCCCCTGTCTATCTCCCCAAATGTTAGGTATATAGCTTCTAGCTGGCGGGGAGCAGGAAAACAAGCACCGTCCAAAAGTCGGAAATATCTTTGAAGTCCAAAGTGCCTTTCTTCTCCAGGTCGAAAGCATCCCACAGGAAGCGCAAGGAGGCCCTGATACACTGCACGCCACACCCCAAGCCACAGCCTCTTGGACGCAGGCAATTAGCTCAAGAAAAAGCCTCCAGCTCAGCGAAATCCTTCAAGCCTCCCGAGCTTTCTTAGCCAAAACAGCAAACACGCAGCCTCACTGAGGGCGCCACAATGCGAGCCTTGCTAGGCGAAGGACTCCAGACGGCAGCACAGTAGTCTAGCGAGGCTAAGAGGCGGATAAGCGCTTCCAGTCCCTATAGAGCACGAATTTCAAATCAAAGCAGGAAGCATGCTACATGCAGCGGCAGAGGAAAGGCGAGGAAAGAATGGTGGCCCTTAATCGAGAGCCGCTTCATCTCGTGCGAGCTGTGTCTTTTTCGCAATACTTGACGAGACTACTACAAGCAGCCTGCAGCATGCACGCTTGAAAGAGAGTGAACAGGCGGCCATGGCAGCAGGGGCAGTGCATATGCACTCATATATATAAATATATGTATATATGTGTATGCAGGTAGGTAGGCAAGTGCGTAGGGAGATGCGAGCATGTGAGCCAACGACGCGCAGCAGGGCGCAGAGAGGGTGCCCACAGATGGATTAAAATGCTGGAGCTAGCAGCAGCTCAATACACCCGAGCAGTGATGCTCTAAGGACAGCACAGAAAACGGAGAGAGAAGCACACGCGATGCAGCGGGAAAGGATCTTACCAAACACAGCGCTTCTTCCTCCGAAGATCCCTCCGTAGCAGCCGCTGTGGATCGTGCCTCAACCTGTTCTCCTGCTGGCTGCTGCGGCTGTACTTGCTCGAATTCCGTCCAGGATAGCCCCCGCGGATCTGTCGTAGCGGCCTGAGTTACAGTGGCTTTAGAGAGAAAGAGGCGGTGAAGGCAATACGGCGTCACTTCATAGGTGTAGGGACAAAGAACAGCTCTGAGAGACTCCAGCAGCTCGGCAAGCGTGTGCTCGGAGCAGCAGAAGCCGTTCTCTCGCAGGAAATCTGAAAAAACCATAGGCATGCAACTAGGATTCGAGAACGTTCAAGAACCAGAAGGCGGCAGGGAGGGCCGGAGTTTGTAGAGAGAGAGAGAGGCAGAGAGAGGCAGAGAGAGAGAGACAGAGAGAGAGGCAGAGAGAGAGACAGAGAGAGACAGGCATATGAGGTGGCATTGAACACAGGAGCTAAGGAAGGCTTGCACGTTAGGTAGAGAGGCTACAGGCCTAAGGGCACAGACAGAGCTGGACTCTGTGCAAACTAGAGACTCGGCAGCAGCCACCTTCCACCCCCCACCCAGCCCTGCAAGCTGCGAACAAAGGCGGGGAGGTTCGATCAAACTGACCGCCGTATACGCATGGGGAGGCAGAAAGGAGGCAGCAGACAACCACCAGAGACATGCATGCCCCGAAGCTAGCACGCAAACAAAGGGCAAGAGCTCTCCCCCCAGTAGTAGGAGCAAGACTTCGGCAGAGGCGAAGATATAAGAAATACTGCTTTCTAGCCTGAGCCTTACTAAATATATCATAAGCGAACTGTATGGACCACTGAGTGGGTGTCTCCCCACAAGGCGCTCCTAGCTGCAACAGGCAATGCACAGAGACGTGCATGCATGCATGCACGCATAGCACCCCATCAGCAGGGGGATTCCTCTGGTGGGAAGACTCATCGCAGGAGATTGCGCCGCTTCTCTTTGCAATCGTGTCTGCCTATCCCGCTACCCCTTCCGGTGCTGGAGTCTTCTCAGCTGCCTCCTCAGCTCTCAAACTCGCTCGCATCTGTCGGCTGACTGCCTTTAACTGCTGCCTTCTCCCCCTGCCAAGGCTGCGCTTGCTCAAGGAAGGACTCCTCAATAGGATAACGACTATGGGGTCGTGCGAGCACTGCATGCCAAAGATGCCCTTTGTGCAGAGAGCTTCCTCTTCCTCCCCCGACCACCTAGCCGCGAGAAGCCGAGCAGGTTGAAGGGATGGACTGTAAGCTTACGGGCTTGTAGAGGGAGTTTAGCAGCTGTTGAAACTCCTCGAACCGCAGGAGGTCTCGTGCTCGCACGAAGCCCCTTTGCCCAACGTCTAGAGCGAAAAACAATCGCACGGCCTGCACACGCGCGAAGAAGCAGAAGCTCTGGCATGCACAGCAAACGGCAGGCAGGGAGGGAGGGGAAGAAGAGGGAGGGGCTGGCTGCGACGATGGGAGATTCACAAGTGTGGCGGAAGGGAAGCGCATGAGCGCATCGCAAATTCAGGGAAAGGGATCTATCAGAGAGCAGAGTTGCAGGAAGGCAGCGGCAAGCAACCTAGCGCGCGCAAGTGAGGTGGCCTCAAGGGCTATTTTTAGCTAGGCAGTGCTCTCAAGTGTGTCTGTAAAAATGCTCGAATTACGAGGAATCTGGCGAAGAAAACAAGGAGCCCTGGGTGAGCCAATTGGTCCTCTTGCTTAAGAGCAAATAAGGCAGGAAAGGAAGGGTCTTCAGCCCATTCGCAGAACATGAGCGAGAGAGACTGCACCAGAAAAAGCAGCACCGAAGAGCGACAAGTTCGTTTGCTGCGCTGGAAGAGAGAGGCTGCTCGACTCGTTCGGCTCTGCTTCCTCACCCTCCTGTGAGAGTCTTAGCTGTTGAGCCCCCGACATCCCCGTGTGCTGTTAGCGATTACAGAGAGAGAGAGAGAGAGAGAGAGAGAGAGAGACAGAGAGACAGAGAGAGAGAACAGCGTACGAAGAGAGCCGCTAGCCGCAAGGGCAGCAGCGCAAATCACATCCCGGAAAGTTCAAAAGAAGGACAGGATAGGGGCTTGAGACTTACCTCCATGGAGAGCTCGCCTTTGTCGTTCAAGTAGGGTTGAACTTTCTCCTTGAGATGGGCATTAAAGACTAAAGCGCACGAAACGCGCATCCCGAAAGGCTAGGCTGGCCCTATTGCTTTCATCAGTACTGCGCTGATTTGTTGTGCTAGGCAGAGAGCTAGGGGTCGCTTTGCTTGGCCGTGTCTGTCGAGCGCTAAAGGACCTTGTTAGCGGTGGGGAGGCCCTTACTGGAGTTAAGGAGCGTCTTGGAGACGGTTTGTGTCGAAACGTCTCCATGCGCATCTCTTAGAAATTCACAAAAGACGCTTGGCGCAAAGCAGCGCGAGAAAGCTGCCGGGCACTGAGCCCCTGCCTGCAGCAAGAGGTCAGAGAAAATGCCGCATTCGCAGTCAGCGAATTATCCTGTGCTCAAGTCTCCACAAACGACCCCGCCGGCTCTGATGCAAGACGCAGGTTCAACGTTCTAAGAGCCATCAGGCCCATATGAAAGCGTGTTCGAAAGACTCTCAGCTTAACTCGCCTTTTTGAAATCTCGATAAGAAAGCACTGCCTTGGCTTTAGGGTATTCAGAGTGATCCGCCACGGCAAAATGAGGCGGCAGCACAAGAGGCACAGCGCCTGCTGGCAGGCTGAATGCAGCCCCAAGGATCTCAGCAGCAGAGGGATATGCAGCCACACGACTTAACCTATGAAGACAGCATGCAGTTTCTTTCCAGGCCTCCCAAAGATCTGAAAATCCGGGAGAAGAACCTCCTGGAGAGAGGGGGCCCTCTTTGCCGCCCAAGGGCAAAGAGGGGAGGCCATTGTTCGCTGAAGAAGAGTCGGTGCATCTTGAGGAGCTCTCGGTGCTTCCAGCAGTCTCGAGAAACGCCTCCTTTGGTTTCTCCATCTTGGCCGCAGCAGTGACAGCAGCGGCGGGGGGCCCTAAATAAAGGCCACCTGAAGACTCGACGTCAAGGAACTCGCGCATTGACGTGTGCAAGTAGGGGGGCCCCTGCCGATCAAGAGGCACACACGACGCGCCTCAAAGGACTCTCAAGACTCCGTGTCTGTCATCCTAATGGTCTATTGCGTTGCTGCTGATGCCTCTCCTGTGTTGTTCGCCCGGCCGCTGGCTGTATGTACACTGCTCTTGGCAGCTTTCCCAGCGCTGCTGCTCCTTCTGCTGCTGGCCGCGCGCTGCTTGAGCTGTCCGTTTGGTATAGAGTCGTGTGTCTCGAAGAGTCCGGTAGGGGCCCCTGGAAAGGAGGATGCCCTTGTAGCTATTGGGGGCACAGGAGGCTAGAATTTAAGAGGCCGCTAGCCGAGCGATGAATTATAAATGTAGATTTATTTCTGTAGCACGTGGGCGTAGTGTCTAGGGTGTAAAGTTTTAGATGGCCTCGTGTGGCGTGAACCGGCAAGTGTGTGCCTGCTAGGGTTGGGTGCGCTCAGGGATTTCTGCATTCGACCCTTCTTTTGCACACAAGAAAATACACGGCAAACAGTCAAGAAATAGCCAGAAATAGTGGAACATTGCCAAAATTAGTGCTAAATTAGTAAAGGTTTCTCTTCCTGCTGGGGGCCCCCAAATTGCCAGTTGGCTCCAGTCCGTGGGCCGACCACCTGCCTTGAAACCGTTTCTAACGCAGCCTCGCCTCTTGTTCAAAAGAAAAAAATTCAGATAGTGTTTCGCCGTATTCGTTTCTTGAGTGTGTCTTGTCTTTGTTGTTTTGGTGAATGCCATACAGGAGAGGGTCTTCAAGCTGCAGGGGATTTTTACCCGCCGGTCTTGTATATCGTCGTCACTGGCATACGTCATTTTTCGAGCGGCTACGCGGTTCATGACAAAGCATTAGCTCTTTGTGGCCTAGAGCTAAGGGTCGATGACCTAAGAAGCTAGGCTTGCCTTTCTCCCTAGGCCTCCCTGGTTAAATGCAACCGCAAGCGACGTGGTGGAAGGCAATTGCGTTTCGCCAGGTGTCACCAGTAGTAAGACACTCTGTCACTTACCTGAAATTTAAACACACTCGAGACCCATATTGCATTTAAAAGGCGTGGGCAGAATACTTATACCCCACAGCCACGGTCGTTTGAACTTCCCAGCAAGCCGGGACAGAAAGAAATGGGAATGTGGCCTGAGCATCCA
Organism: Cyclospora cayetanensis; assembly: GCF_002999335.1. NCBI lineage: Eukaryota > Apicomplexa > Conoidasida > Eucoccidiorida > Eimeriidae > Cyclospora > Cyclospora cayetanensis. Next base: position 204,711 of record NW_020312281.1, on the reverse strand, counting down.
TTTTGCCTGCCCCATGTAATTCAAAATCTCGAGCCAGTATCTTAAAAAATCCTCGATAGATGCGCATCCTTGGGTGGTGAAGTCTTGGCGCCTCTTCATGAAACCTTCAAGGGGCGGTACAATAAGGGATGGAGTATAAGGTTCTCACAGGGAGACAGTTTTAGCGCTAAAACTGCCTGCCTCTTTTCATACAAAATTACTGCCTGCCCTTCAAGAAGCATCCGCCTCTTTGCCTCAAACCTTCAGGGTTCCGGCACGAGATGAGAGTGCAACTAGGGTGCGCGTAGCGCCACCTTCTGAGCACTCCTAGCATACATAGCTAGCCGCACATGGAATCTTGCTTACACGCCCACACAGAAATATACCTCATTGTATCGAGGTAGCGCTACTCGGCAAGAAATAGGTTACACGAACTCGCAAGACCAATCGGCCTATATTCCCCCAATTCTTAGCTAGATAATACTTGCGTAGTAGATCATGCAAAATTGTAGCTCAGCCCGCGGAAGAAAAAGGCCGGACATATCTGCCACGTCGCATAATCGGCAAACCAGTTTCGCGCAACCCTTTTGATTTCCCGCATATGGAGATCTCTAGCCAGCCAATCATGCCAACATTTGATCGAGTCTCTTCCAACGACCTTTTTCCCAATCTTGTTCCCACAGGGTTCCTACATGTTGGAAAAGAGATCAGCCGGGGTGCTGGAAAGTTGCTGTACTCTAATGAGCGCTTTCAACATAAGCGTGTAGCGGCACGTAGCGCCCTGGCGACTAGGCGCACTCCCATTAGTTGCCAATGAGACGTGTAGGAGGACACGTAAGTGTAGCTTTGCTCGCTGCAGATCGGCTAGCCGTGGCTAATTGCTACAGGGAAGGGTAGGAGCTTTTGCTTTTTCAGGACGTTAGCCGGAAGGGCACCGCGGAAAGGCGGCGACATCATAAATACAATGCAGGAGAGAAGGTGCTTTCACAAGCAATAAGAAAGAAGAGGCAGGTAGGTAAAGTTACTCATCCCGGAGGCACGCAGCCTTGCATAAGCAAAGAAAAACCCCAGCAGCGCGTGAACAGACGTCGGCGCAGGTACACTGGGGTAGCAACCGTGGCTGAGGAAATGCTACAGACAAAGCAGTGAAGAGAAAAAATGGTGAATCAAAGAGCTGCCTTCCCCCTCCGCCAAAAGGAACGACAATGGCTAAGCTTCGTTTTCTTCTTCAGCAGCTTCTGGCTGATCCACTTTTACATCGTCCTGCCTACCTCTTCTTCGCCAAGCTCTGCAATCACCTTAACAAAGGAAAAACCGGTTGAATACTCTAACGTTTACCTTGACTGCTTGATTGTGAGCTGCTCGACCTTTAGGCTTTCGGGCTCTCGGCCGCTGCCCTATTATTTGCTTCCCCCTGCAGGTTCACGATTGTTCATTATTGTGCTGCTTCTTCCTTTCCCGGGGTTTTTTCTTAGCTGCTTTAGCCTTTGCCTCTGCGTCTTTGACCCTTTTAAGGAATGCCCGGGCGCAATGTTGCAGCAGAAGCGCTGCTTCTTCTTTCTGATCCTTTTGGCGCTCCCTTTGTAGACAGATCCACGCCTCCTTCTGTTCTTGAGCCGCCGCCTCTCTGCACTGTCTCTCTTCTTCCTCCTAGGACGAGCCGGCAGCAGCAAAGAGAGAAAAGCAAAGTGGATGAATGGGCAAAGAACCTCGTCAGGAGGTCCCTCAAAGCGCAAGCAAATCAAAACGCCGGGGAACAAAGCTTCTGGCGTGAGGAGTGCCAACACAAGCAAAAGCTTGCAGTGATTCGAAATCCCACTCGACCTGGCTCTTTCCTGAAGTGTACAACCAGCCAGTTGGCGTTTCCCATAACCCCCTGCGCTGTGTGTTCGCGTGTGTGAGTAGCGAAAGGGTGTGCGGGGAGAGCTCTGTTCTTCCCCACAATTCTGCACAAGGATTGTAGAGCAGAATACTTGAAAAGGCCTTTGCCTCTCTCTCTCTCTCTTTCTCTCTCTCTCTCTCTCTTTCTCTCTTTCTCTCTCTCACTTCCGCTGTGTGTGTGTGTGTGTGTATGTGTGTGTGTGTCTATGCCCCCCCTTCATCGGTGCTTCACGGAGCGGGGCTCCCTCTGTCTACCACCCCTCCTTTGTTTAGCTAGGAGATACCATTCTAGACTGTGCCGCGCTGAGAGCTCTGCTCAAGGACTTGCGTCGCTCGAGGAGGGTGGTGAGCTCTTGCTGCTTTTCAGCATTCATTTTGTCGTGGAGCAATTGGTAAGCCTCCTTCTCGTTCTGTAGCTGCAGTGAGCACACACCCAGGATCTAAGGAGCGGACGCAAGGATGGCACCCATGGTTGGGTGCGTGGAAGAAAGATACACATAGACCGAGTTTCTATATGCACAGAGACACAGATATTGCAGGGGTCTATGATAGTCATGGAGGTTCACAGGTAACATCCTAGAGAATCAGCCAATAACGCCTTTCCTTCGGCGTACGGATGATGACAAACTGCTGAGTGGAAATGGCAGCACGAGAGCATGGCATCCCACCACTAGGAAATGAGTCTATTTCCCGCTACTTCTTCAGGCTTTCTTCCAAATGAAAGGGGAAACTTAGTGGAACCGCATTAGAAGCTAGGAGCTATACTGGCCAGCTCTGTTTCCTGTCTCCCAAGGTGCTATGTTAACCCATTTAGGGAGACTTTGTGGGCTATCGGGAAGTATGCGAAAAATTTGCCTGTCTAATGAGCTTGTTCCTAAAATCAGCATTCGCTCTTTGAAGAAATGCTTCTTCGTCAGCCTCTTTTTGCAGCATTTCTAATTCCTTTCCTAGCCTCTTCTCTTCTTGCACAAGTTGCCATTGCTTGCCCTCAAGCTGGGCCACCATTGCTGCCTCCGTAAAAGCCAGCTTTACGCCAGCTTTAGACTTTAGCCGCTGCAACTCTTGCTTTAAAGCTGCCACTTCTATGCTGGTCGCACGGCGGCTCTCTGCAAACTCAGCCTCTTCCTTTCTCAGTTCACATTCCAGCAGACGGACCGCCTGCGACATCTCACGGTTCCTCCGACGGGCCTCCAGCCACAAACCCCACATAACAAGCATGCTAGCAGTCAGCAAAAAAGAGGCAAGTCTGTTGAAAGAATACTGACAGCTTCATAGAAAAACGGGCGCAAAAATTTCATGAAAAATGACCGACAGATGAAATTCGTTTGGCAGGTGAAATGAAAACGGCGAGAGGCACATCCCACGCCCTAAAATTCATTTTTATGTAAACGCCAGAAAACTAACAGCGCACACACTTCAGCGAGCCTCTCTTGTGCATGCTTCTCCTGAGCCACGTTGTCAGTGAGGCATTTAAAAGTGTTAGAGGCCTTCAGTTCGTGCAGGGTCTCCGTAAGCCAATCTTCAGCCCGTTGCCTCTCATGATTCAATTTTAACATGTTGGCCTGCCCAAACACCCCAAGTAATCACCAGAGCAGCAAGTTCTGCACACGTGAAGTCGGTTTTCGCACTGTTTAAAGTGCTACCGTACAGCGGGAGAAGTTATTTTTTGCATGACCCATATCATTAGACCAGCAGCAGGTCCCGTTACTGCGACCTGGTGCTTCCCGCTCCCTCCTTACGTGAATATCTGGAGTTTGCCTAAGGTTCCTGCAGAGGTCCCTGTTGGCCTCTTTGAGCTTAGCTGAAGCCTCCTGTAACTGCCTCTCAGTCGCACGGAGTGTCTCTCTGTCTTGCAATCCATGTAGTTCCTCTTTGTCTTTTACCAGTAGCTGATGCCTGAGCACCCCAGACAACGTCTGTAGCCTTGTCTGAGAGGGGATTGCTTGAGTACACAGCGAGTTTGCCACTACGCGCGTGCGTCTTGGGGGCCCGAGCGTGAGAGGTGCATGCGTTGGAAAGCACTACGAGGCGACCCCTTAGGTGCAGGAAAGCCTCCTTTTCCCCCTGCTAAGCAATGTTTCTACGTGCTACTAACTAAAAGGCTGCAATCTCAAGGCCCTTGGTTTTTTCCTATTCGCATTGCAGCTCTGCAGCAGCCACTGCCCAGGGAATGCCCCTTAGGAGCTTCTCGGCCTGAAAGGTGCATTTAGGACCCACAGACTCCCTCCGACCTGGTAAGAGAGACTCAAACGACAAGGGGGCTTGGGCTAAAGACTGTGTGGATGGCCGGCTAGATGGCGTGCAGTGCTCTGTGCATTGCGGGTAGGCGAGACATCTGCTACATTTTTGAGAGGAGATGTGAAGTAGGACCAGCCCCTTACACGACTGCTTAGATTAGAAAAGAGAGAGGCAAGTGCCATAGCGAGAGGAAAGTAAGGAGAAATAGGGGGGAAGGAGTAATGTATATCCGCGTGACTGCTGGCTGTCTGTGTCTGGCTTAACCCGTGGCTTATACACACATTTTCTCAAGATCCTGCTGTTCGCCAATAAGCCTGATTACGTCATCACCCATTGCAGCCGTGAGATGGCTGCGTTTTTCCGTCTTTTGCTCCCTAATGAGCTTGCCCAGGAAGACCAGCCTTTTGAGGGCCTCCTCTATCAGCACACAAGCCCTGAGGCTCTCCACAGGGGTTAGCTGTGTTGTGCCTTTGGCCAGTTCCCCCATTGTGTGGTCCCATGGGTCGATATTCCTACTGAAACTCTTCTTTATTCATGGGATCTCCCTGAGTCCGGCCTCGTTGGAGCCGCCGACACCCTTCCAGGGGCTGGGCTGCGAAACAGAAAGAAGAAGAGAATTACAGGGGTAAGCTCTGCTACAATACCGCAGAGAAAGCAGTTAAACTACTTTGATAAATGAGAAGAATTGCAAAAACGGCAGGCGCCGCGGCTAGAGATGACGGACGTTGAGTGCGCCACCTCGTGCCCGCTTTCTCAGCTGCAGATACACCCCAGATACTACCGCGCCGGTTTTGCTCTGACCACGCATCAGACGTATATATGCATAGTGTTTCTTCTCGGTTAATATTTGCATTAATTCCACACATAGCCACGGAACCAAAGCAACGATAACAGGTTGCCGCAATGCGTGGTGTGATGTAGTTGTAGCGTTCATTTGCCTGCCCGTTCACCCCAAGCAGCGTTCTCTCGCCCGCCCAAGTTTCAGCGCGTTCCTTCACCCAAATTTTGTGTCAGGGTGTCCCAGCTGCCTTTCTCAGAGACCCCCGGATCCCTAGTCCTGCGTGCAAGGTCTCGCAGTCTCTTCACTGTTCGTCTTGCCTCGCTCTGTCGGCTCGTCACTCGGAGTACGCAGACACGGGGTTGCTTTATGGACGGAGAGGTGCTCCCTTTCCTGCTTCTTTTGCTTGAGGATACTGCTAAAGCTTCGCTAAATTGCCACAGATCACAAAATTGGAGAGGCCCCTGCAGTCAGCCGCCTGCGCCCCCTCGGCATCGTGCACCTTGGCAAGTGAGGGAGGCTTAATGAGCCTCCGATTTCGAGGCAGCTCTGTACGTGCTGTGACTTTATTATTAGTTTCGCGGGATATAAGTGACCGTGTTAACTCGCTAGGAGAGCGTCTGAATCCACAGTTCAGACGTTGCGCGCTACCCAGACACCCGCCTGGCGACGACACGAAAGAAACTGGGAAGCATATATTGCCGCAGATGTGAGTTGCTGTCATTGGCTGAGGTTGTGGCCAGCCGGGAAGGAGGGAATGCCGAATGCCAGGGGCCCCCCTGAGGCGGCAGGGGCGGGCGGAGGCCCCGTGTTGTCTGCCTGGTGGCTGCTGTTGCTGCTGCTCAAGGAGCTAGTGGAGTCAGCGCTGCAGCAGCAGCAGAGGCAACGGCGGGAATGTACGTGGAGGCTTATAGGCATCAGGTGGGCGGCCACTGCCGTCTGCTGAAGCCAAAGGATTCTTCAAAGGTCTGCAAGCCCCTGAACGAAAATGAATTCCGTTTTTATGATAAGCTTGCCTCTTTGGGGGCCCCCAACGCGGAGGCGGGGCCCCTTCATATTCTGAAGCAGTTTGTACCCAAGTACTATGGAGTCACTGAGATCGTCTTGCACGCCCCTATGCAGGAATGGGAGCAGAAAAGGAGGGATTGTTTTCTGCAGCAGCAGCAGCAGCAGCAGCAAGGCGACTTGCAGGGCGCGAAGGGTGCCACGCATGCTTCTCCCGCATTGGATGCAGCTGCGGTATGCAGAGACAACGGCAGCGGGTGCTCTTCGGAGAGCAACAGCAACAGTTGCAGCAAGACTAGCTGCAGGGTATCGCCTGACGGTCGAAGGACCGGCAGCACGAACTTCAGTGGAGGGACCCCTGTTGCTGTCAGCTATGGGGGGGGGCCCCTCAGCCCGTCGAGTCAGGCCCCTCAAGGGGCCTCCCCCGTTGCCGAGGGCCTCGCGCCAGTGGGCCATTTGGACCCTCCTTCCGCCGCCATGAGCGGCTCGGCGAGCAGCACGGCTGCGAAGCCGAGTCGGAGCAGCGGAAGCAACAGCTACAGCGTGCGGAAGCACATCGTCTTGGAGGATTTGGTTTTTGGATTTAGGAAGCCTTGTGTGCTGGATATCAAGATGGGCACGCGGCAGCGGACTTTGGGGGCGGATGCTGCGAAGGAACAGCGACAGCGCCTCAAGAGCTTGCAGACAACCAGTCACGCCCTTGGATTTAGACTTTGCGGCTGCCAGGTAATGCAGGCTTCCGGGAAGCTTCCCACAGTGTCTCATGACTGGTTGGAAGCGGAGGTGTCTTCTTTGTAGAGAGGAGCATAGTGCGGTGGGGGGGTGGGGGGTGGCCAGCCACAGAGGGGAAGGTTGGCGTAGTCGGTCGCTTCACGAAAGGGCCTCCGTCTGCGCTGATACGGCTTCTGGAGTTGGGGTGGAGTGGCGGCTCCCTGGTTTAGGGGGCTTAGAATTTCGGCCCTTAAAGGGCCCCTTACAGTCCCTCGAGAACCCCCATGAATAGTTTAGCTCGTGCAGCAAGCGAAAAACGAGGCCCTGCGTGCTGCCCTCACAGATCTATATATATATATGTATATATGTATATGTATGTTTTCTCGATGCCGCAAGCCACCGATGCCTCCTTGCGTCTTGAGGCAGAGGCCTCCTTGTCGCTTCTGTGGGCCCTCGGTTCTTGCCACACGCAAACCGCCTTCTTCCGCCCCTTCTCCCCCCTGCAACTTGGCTCGCTAGGCGTGTGTCGGTGCGTGTGGTCTGCAGTATTACAATAAGAAGACCGATACGCTATGTTACCGAGACAAATATTGGGGCCGAAAGCTCACAAAGGGTCCGTCGATTTCGTTCCCGCAGGCGTGCAGGCCCTTAGCTATGGCTGCCGTGCGCGCTGTCTTGCCTTTCGGCAAAGCCTTAGCTTTTCGCGTTCTTCAAGGGTCTCGTATCCCACCAAGTCTGAGACAACCTACGCTTCAGCCAGCTTCCTTGTTCCTGCTCTACCTTCCGCTGACCCCTCAGAGTCACTCTCTTCTTGCCCATTCTGGCCTTTTCTGCCCTTGTGTATGTATGTGTGTATATGTGTGTGTATGTATTTGTGTGTATATGCGTATGTGTGTGTGTGTGTATGTATGTATGTATGTATATGCATGTGTGTGTGTGTGTGTGTGTGTGTGTGTGTGTGTGTGTTGCTCTAGAAAAGGTCCCCCAGGCGATCCGCCAGTGGTTTTGGAATGGTGCTTCGCTCTACGATGATTTAATCCCATGCCTTATGAAAAAACTGAAGCTCTTTTATCGCTGTACATCTAAAGACACGCACACATAGACACACACACACACATAGACACACAAATGGGGCTTTCTCTAATTATGTATGCACCTAAACGTACATATCTCTATATGTGTGCGCCTCCATGCCAAAATAAGTGTTCTCTGCGCGCGCTTCCAAGCTACAGCTAACAATATCCGCCCTGTGCCACCCTTCTCGTTCGCTGTGCAATGTTTATGACAGTCTCTTCTTTTGGTGTCTGCCTGTCTGCGTTTGTCGCTGTCTTGGTGCTACCCAACCCCTAAGTTGCGTGTCGAGTTCTTCCTAATGGGCGCTCCATCAGATGTTGAGTGTTGGGTGCGAGTTGAGTGCTTGGATGCTGCGGTTGGCTTCTTGGGAGCCGTATTATAGCGACGTTCCCAAGAGGTTTGTGGCGAGGATGGCTTTTTTCTACGGATATCTGTGATGTGTGTGTCGCGCGAACAGGTGTTGAGAAACTGAAACACTACAGATTTTGGTCTTCCTCTCTTCTGTGGGTATACGACGGAGGGCTGGCGGACTCGGAGGCGCGACGCTCCAGCCTAGATATCCGCATGATTGATTTTGCGAATACCATCTACCTTCAAGGTAACTCAGGGATCCTGAATAGCCTGTGTTTACGCTTTGCCTCTCCCGCAGGCCTCTTCCTCTATCCGATCCTTGTTTCTCTGACTCCTGTGTCTAGCTTTCCCTCCGATTTCACTTGATTTTTCAACCCTGTATGCAGCATTCTCCAGATCGCTTCCTGTTACTGGTAGTGTCGAGCATCTCACCCACGAAACATGCTGCTTGCGCCTCCTTTTACGAGTGCATCTTTGTTATGTGCATGTGTCTATGAGTGTATTCGTAAATGTGAATATATATATACACATATAATCACATTCGTATGTGTACGTGTATGTGTGTGTGTATGTGTGTGCATGTGTTTGTATCTGGCTAACTGCGTTGCCTGCTTGCGCAGACAATCCTTCACCCGACGAGGAGTACCTCTTTGGCCTTCGTAATCTGATAGGGGGCCTCGAGACCCTCTTGGTGTCGTGCCAAGTGGTAGCTGCTCCTGTTCTGGCTGCTGGAAGGCAGCAGCATCACTGCGTCTATCAGCAGGACCGACAAGAGCGATTGCTGGACAGAGGAGAGAAGGCCATGGAGACTTTGGGGGCCGTGAACAGCGAGTGGGTGGGCGCAGGCGTGTCTACTGGTGGAGAGGGGGGAGCCGCTCACCGCTCATGGGAGAGAGAGAATCCTGCGGAGCACTCCGTCTTGACGACTCCCGAGGCAGCACCTGCTGCTACTGCTGCAGCAGTAGCAGCAGGTGCAGCAGCAGTAGCAGCAGCGGCGGCTTCCCGCGCCATGTCGTGTCATTCGCCGTCTCGTGAGGGCCAGGGAGCAGAGCGGCCTGTGGTTCCTCTCTCTGCAACCCCTGCAGTCGAAGGGTGTTACGGCGAGGACCTTCCCGAATGCCGTGTAGGGGAGCGCTCGCTTCTGCTCCTTGGTAGCGAGCAAACCCTCGAGAACCGCCCGTGCGACAGCGTTTTTTTGCCCCCTGCAGAGGCGTCCAGAGAACGTGAGGGGGCAGCAGCCGGCTGGGAAAGGCACGGGGCCGAGCGAGAGCGTCAGGGGGCTTTCAGCGCCTCTGCGTCTGGAGTCAGCAGGACGAGTCGCAACAGTGCCAGGATGCCACCCCCCGTTCTGCTTTCTTTCGAGGAAGACAAACAGATGCTGGGGCCGCCCTTGCTGCCGGGAGATAAGAGCACTGCCGTGGAAACGGGGGAGGCATCAGTCGACGCCTCACACCCAAGGGGGTCGCCCCCGAAGGGTGTGTTTTCAAAAGATGCAGCCAACACAACAGCAGGAGGAGCAGTAGCAGCAGAAGGGCTACCTGCTGCCGCTGCCGCCTTGCCAGACACCCAAAAGGAACGCTCCACAGAGGCAGCAGCAGGGCCTGCAGCAGAAGCAGCCGCAGGTGTCTCTCTAGAGAATGCCCAAGCATCTTCGCGAGTTGATATCGCCTCCGCAGGGGCCGCCGTGGTGACACTCCCCCCAAAGTCGGAACGCGAGCAAGGGCCCACAGAAGCACCGCTAGCTGCAGCAAGAGTTGTTGTCGCTGCTGCAGGTGCAGCAATGGATGCTGCCACAGAGACTCGGCCTGAGAGCCGACTGCCATTGTTCGATGTCGCGACAGGATCGCCAAAGGGCCCCTCTCCACCCGGCCGTGAAGCCCCTTCCTCGCGTGTGTCCCCTCCAGCTGACCCTGCAGGGGCGGTAAGGGCTGACACAAGAGATGTCGGGGAAGAGGCCCTCTTCAATGCCGCATTCGTGCCAACCGCAGCTCCAACGCTGCTTGACGGTGCCACTGAAAGCGCGATGTTGTCGCTGCCCCCGCCAGCGGCCGCGCCTGCGCTGTCTTCGGAGGACAGGAGGAGCGTTGTTTCTTCTGGCGAAATAATGGACTTAAGTAGTCATGCGCTGCTCGACAAGACCTGGGGGGAGGAGGAGCAGCGGGCGTCCCCAGCGTCTCCTGTGCCAAGCGCAGGTTCCCCAGGTGCCTCTGAGGGCTCTTCGCCTGCCAGTGTATTTTTCAGACAGGAATCTCTGTCCTTCGTTGAGGAACAAGGCCTTGTTGCCCAGGAGCAAAGAAGCCCCTTTTTCTCCGAGAAACTTGACATGCGGCGGCCCCTCGGAGGAGGGAGTACCCCCGTGGGGGTGCATCAGCACGAAGTAGCTGCCACGGATAACGCCATGCGAGGAACTCGCCGGAGAAGGCCCTTCGGAGAAGAGCACTTGGACCTCTCCGGGCTCGGAGGGGCCCTTGCGGCTAGTCCTGACGCAAGGCACTCGTCTTTCTTACGAGCTCCCATGAATGCCCCTCTGGAAAGCCTCTCGACAGAGGCAGCTTCTGACCCTCCCTTCACCTACACAGCGCTCTTCAGGTTTGTCCTCCCTTCGTCCAGACGGCACAGCCTAGCCTGGGCTTTAGGGGGGGGAGATCAGTTCCGCCTGCTGTGGGCAGTTCGAGTTTTCGTAGTGTTGCATGCCTGTCTCCGGTACGTTCGTCTTCGTGTTGCTGTTCGCTTTTGCCTGTGTGGCTGCAGGCGGTCCTTCTCGGCCCCGGGCCTGTGCGGCGTGGACTGCCGCAGGGGCTCAGAGGGCCCACAGGGCCCGCTGGGGGCCTCGGGTTTAGTGGAGCCAGCTGTGTGGGAGAATTACGGCTGCGACCCCTACCCCACTTTGCCGGGCTTCATAGTGCGCTTCCTAGGGAATGCAGCTAGTGATTCTGCGCTTACAGCCAGCGACGAAGCGGCAGGAGCTGCGGATGGAGTATCAGAGGGCAGACAGAGCAGCAGCAGCAGCAGCAGATGCTCGTCTCTGTCAGGCGCATCCCCAAGAGAGGGCATTGATGCGGGCTATGAGGCAGAAGATGATGCTGCAGCTGCGAGGGCCCAGGGGGCCTTTCGAGGGGGCGTTTCAAGAGGCAGACACAGGGAGGCACATCCGCGGCAGCAGGAGCGGATGACCAGACGCCCTTTTCGTTGCTCTGGAAGCCCTGCGCTGGAGGGGCAGGGGCAGCAGCTACATGCAGCAGCAAGCAAGCCCAGGAAGCGTTCCTGTTCTTCTCTTCCACGCGTGGCCTCTGATTTTTATAGCCACTTGGTCGTGCAGGGCCCGCCTTCGTCCGGCCCCCAGCAGCAGCTGCTTCATCTGCTGCAGCAACAGGAAGAGCTCCATCTGCTGCAGCAACGGCACCAGGAACGCGTGCTTCATATGCTTCGGCTAAGCAACAGAGAGATGCGGGGAGGCAGGATACGGGTAGGGCCCTCCTCGGCTGCCGCTGGGGGCCCAGAGGGGCCCCCAGCGCTCACTCTGCCCTGCAGTAGGAGGCCCCCTATTGCCAGGCTCAGGCAAGGATTGGGGAGGCCCCCAATGGCTGGGTCTCAGAGCATGAGGAGCAGCGCTACCAACGCCCTGTCAACCCGTCGCCGTTTGCTCCAGCAGCAACTGATGCTGGAGCAGCAGCTACTGCAACACCAAGTTAGACTCAGGATGCTGCAGGTGCAGCAAGGACAACATCAGCAGCTGCAGCAACAACAGCGCATGCAGCAACTAGACAGACAACAGCCAACGTCGGCCCCCTGGACACCGCGCAGGCAGAGGAGGCGTGAGAGGCACGGTTTCGGGGCCTCCCCTTTGACTTCGGCCGCCTCGGGGACCATAGGCGGCCCCGTTGCCCGTCAGGGTATACCTAGGGTTGCGCGGCAGATACACGCAAGACCCTCAGCCGCTATGAGGGGGCGGAGGCACTCGACCTCCACGGTTAACCAGACGACTAGCGAGAAAGGAGGGAGAAGCGGATTGTAATCAACTCTGCGTTTCTAGGACCTTGTACCACCTATGTTGAGTAGAGACCGATTCGCGCTCAGCCTCTAACTTATTTATCCCTACTGACAGTCATTAACCCCGCGGTCGCATTGAAAATGGCGAGTCGCCGGAGCGCGCCGCATTTATGGGGCCAGAGTAATACCCTTGATGAGGATGTAGGGTGACTCCTGGAGGCCCCGTACAGCTAAGTATTTATTTATCGTCGCGACGCTCGCAGCACCGGCTAGCGAACGGAAGCAGGGGCTGATGCTGTTTGGTTTTTTTTACGTCCCATCCTATGGTTCTTATATCCTAATATTTTGGCAAACATCTGCTCAGTTTCAATTGTTTGTTTCAAACATCTTTCAGTGCCTTTCGAACTCATATATACACTCATGAAGAATGGCGAGGAATCAGATCCCGCATGTGAACGTTCTTACGGGGTGTTTAAGAATCCGCTCGGAGGCCGCTATTCATTCGCCAGCTTTTCGTTTGCATACTTTGTATATCGTTTCTATGGAAGCCGGTGCTTGGGAGGTAGAAACAGCATGCAGAATACATTGGGTGATGTATACATGCCTGTAGCCATGCAGCACTAGAATAGGAGACTTGTGCCATGAATTTGGCGCTGAGGCATTCGTCCTTCGGTTGGTCCTGATGATTGAAGACCGACCCCTTGGTGCAGTTGTTCAAGCGGAAACTAATTCACGGCTGCATGCAGAAGAGCGTTAGGCTCCACGCCATATTCCATTATCCGCATAGCTTTCTTATCAGTAACTTGGCAATTCACATTCAACTTTTGGAATACATGGCATTTTGGAGGAGTGGTTCATGAAAAATATTTTGCTTCTTCCACTTTCGCGACGTTGCACTGTGTTATGGTCATGAAATGGGCCGAGGTGTACATACACCTAAAAGATACAATGAGACAGCACATGCAAAACCCTTTTCCGTACTTATACTATGCATAAGTCGACACATCCTTTGGCAGAAATGGTTGCATATCTTCCATTCGGCATTTTATTGGCAGCTACTGCATCTGCAGCAGTTGCAGATTTAGATATCCCCGCATCTGAGCTGCACTATGTGCCAAACCACCCTGAAGTGATAGGTATGGAAAAGCTTGTGTTGAAAGAAAAAATATGCCTTTGAAATCTTGTTGTTTTAGATTTATTGCCAAATGATTTCGGGCCTGTTAGTACGTTCTAAGATTACTTTTTTCATTGATTCTCACTACAGCATATGCAACACTGCTGGTAGTTGGAAATGAGCCCACGGAAAAAGAAGCAGCACCAGAGCCGGTTTCCACACCGCATGTTCGACTAGGCGGATCTTTAGAGCAATTGTTGAGGGAAGGAGGTCACCCCGGTTCAAGTTTTGACCGTATCAAGCGGCAGTTTTCCACTTATCTGACCAAGGTACTGTGATTCCGCATCTTCCTCTGCATACCGTAATCTGCTCACGAGCGGCGAATATTGCCACCAAAGTTTGAAGCTGTTGCTGGAAGGAAAACGATCGTTCTGCAGGTGGGGAAAATAATGTGCGCAGGTAGCCGCAACCAAGCTCATAGAGTTTGTTTGCAGCTGGACTTTGTGCCCATGGGGGGAACTTGAGAGCTCTTGAAGAAACAAATATAAGAATATACAAAACATATGGATCATACGTGCTTCTGTGCACGTATGCAATGCAGAATGAGAGAGGGCTCCACTAAAAAGTAAGGCTGGGAAAAAACACCCCTGGGCCCCCCTGGTCTGGTTATTGGGGGAACTGGTGCGAAGAAGGGCAGCGAAAATGAAAGATGAAGACTGCTGCTTTCATTGAGCAACAATAAAACCAGGCTAGCTATACAGAAGTGATGCGGTCCCCTTTGTTACCAGTGTCGCTCTGTGCCCTGGTACAGAGATGTCTGTCATCTATGACTTTTCTAAGTATCTATTTCCATCCAATATCTATTGATCCCTTATTTGTTTCGACATTTATTCCCTAATTGTTTTAGTTCCATCGGTAACCTGAAGCTCCTTAGTGGCCACCTTCCTAACTACAAATCCGCGTAGTGCTGACGCGGCAGTAGCTAATTCATGGTCTTCAGTGGACTCAAAGCGCCATCCCTCGTTGTGCACTGCCAAGTGATCCACGATTAGTGATGACCCTGAAATAGTAACAAGCAGTGACGGATAATCAAACTGAAACAATGGCGAGGCTTGAGTGAATGCAAAAACATGGGTATGGCACCAAAACAAAACTGTGCATATGTAAACGAATCGGAAGAAGGCAAGTAAAAGTAAGCAGATAAGCCTCAATCGTTTATACCATACCAGACGATGCCTTCAGCACCAATGCGCCGTTCAGTTTGAGTCTGCGAATCTTCACATCTCCCGAGACAATCAAGACGGAGCTGCAGAGATGGCAGACCAGCACGATGAGTGAGGTGCACATTATGAAATCGGTCATGAAACAGCATATCTGCTACCGTAAATAATCGACTAAAAATTATCTGCCCTATTAATGCGAGAGAAATATCCTGCCGGGTCCCTGGATGGGAGATGAGGCAGAATCTGAACAGCATTAGGTTCTGGGTGTACACTACCTGTGCAGACGCATTGCTTTACACATGCGTCGGCACCATGGAGGGGGGACAAATTTATAAGCTGATCCATACGACGAACGCGCTGTTTTGTGCAGCTGAATAAAACTGACTCCTTGGTTATCTCTATATCAGCTTCTTGCAATCTTTCGCGCATCTGCCGAAAGGAGATAGCCCAAGACGGACACAGAATGATCCTAGGACCCATTTGGTAGCGTACTCCCCCAAATGTAACGGGACCTGGCTCGTCGACGACAACGCTACCAATCTTGGAGTCTGCCACGCTGCTGTCGCCGCTAGCACACGATCCGCTAACGGCTAGCTGGAGCCAGCGTGCGTTTTGCAGGTAGAGGTCAGACTCGCCACTCAGAGAGGATTCCGGGGGAAGGCCCTGTTCTGCTTTATTCCGGGCGTCTTCAAGAGAGTTTTTTACGGGACTGAAGCAGCACCATCGCGGGAACTCCACAAAGCCAACCTGCACACAGGTATTCAGTCTAGTATTTGTTTGCAAATAAGTGCAGCTTCGTGTTGCGAGTCAAAAGATGAAACGCAAACGAGTAATGAAAAAACTTAGTAGTCGAGACTAGACTGAAGAGCAACAAACACGTAGCGGCAGCACCATGCTGAGTGTACGGTCAATGAATGTTTGGAAAGGTACTTTTTGTAGCACTGTCACCGCTAGAGTCTAGTAGTGAGAGCCTTAAGAACGCCTGGCCGGAGGCAGCGAAGCCGGTTGGAAGTGCAGAACGCTTCTGTACAGAACAG
Source organism: Cyclospora cayetanensis (assembly GCF_002999335.1). NCBI lineage: Eukaryota > Apicomplexa > Conoidasida > Eucoccidiorida > Eimeriidae > Cyclospora > Cyclospora cayetanensis. The sequence goes on along the minus strand of NW_020312281.1, from coordinate 189,330 downwards.
AGACACACTTTGTCGTCGGAAGAAAGCAGCAGAGGTAGATCCTGCATCATACTCTCCAAGCGAGCGGGAGATTTGAAGGACGTCTTCGAGGCATCCTACGGTACAACAGAATGGCGAAAGCAGCTGAAACATCGATAATAGCCATGAAAAGTCGAGATACGCAAAAGTAAGTGACAAGCAAAGCGCAATGGAGGGGAGAGCAAACTATATTTCTAGGAGCTTAAGAGACGCACAGCAAGCTTTTACCTTAAACTTTGGATTAATAAACTCTGGAACAAGACCTCCAGTGGCATTCAAGGCATTCGCATACGGCTCCAAGCACAGGACAATGGCGTTGGTATTCCCTGGCAGCTCAGAATAACCATCGGGTCCCGGTTTGTCACCCCCCTGGCCCATCGCCTGCAAACACATCCATTGAACAATTATATATGGTGGAAAAAAAGAATGTTTTCTTTCATAGAGAGATCGGCACCGCCAGGTGCACTCATATTTGCACCTGCAACCCCTGGCCTTCTGGAGCGACAACGGGTAGTACATGACAGCCAGAAATTCACATTGCGAGCGTTTAATTGCAAAGACTGGAATAGGCACAGGCGGAATCACACGAGACCGAGATACAGCTATCCATAGTAATACACACACGCTCTGCGGAAATCAAATGCACAGGTCGATAGGCAAACCATTTGCGCGCATTCACAAGCCAACAATAAAAAGCACGGAAAGCTTAGTCCAGGAAACCATATGCAGAGTAGTCTATTTGGCTAAAAACGTTTATAACGTTACCTTAAGGAGAGAATCCAGGACGTTGTACTCTACGTTGAGTGTCAACTCGCGGTTAGCAGAGACCAGCCGACAAATGCTTCCTACCGCCTCTCCAGGCATTCTGCGGGCGCATGCGGCGATCAGCACAATAAAGCAGTGTATTGCAGCAAACCGATGGCGCTATCGCCGACAAATCCTAGAGTAGCTGGCAACACAAAATGTGGGAAAATAGAAAACTGAAGTCAACAACGTCACGAAGAGATGCAGTAAAAATCGTCACGACAACGCGTTCCTTGGTGGTTAAGACGAAGCTATTTTTGCAGCAGTGCACCGCTCTGCCAGCTTAAATAGAAGCTACTCGAAAGTAAAGAAAGTATGCTGAGAACACAACAAACGACATGTACCTGGGCACGGCAATTGTGTTCATGGCAAGTCCTTTTGTTGCAGACACTCCAACGACAGCCATGAGGACCCTCATTACGTTTGCATTTGTGTCTTGCAGAAGAGTAATCCATTTTATTCCCTTTTCTTGCCAGCGTTTCAAGAGACCAGATCTTAATAAAAGAGAGTGCACGTCTCCATGTCCGTGTGGTTTCATTTCGAGCGTATAGGGGTCCTTGGCGGTTGTCGCTAAGTGCGCGTCCATATCTGACAATGCCGGTACTTTCTGCTGTTGAATGAAATGCACCTCGTTTCTGTCTAGTCCAAAATACTGGCTTTCCTCGAATAACGCAACTGTGGGGTCGTGTGTGTCACCCGAGGTCATAATGGCAAGCGGCAGCCGCACGATCTCTCGCGCCTCCTGCGATGCATACTCCTGAAGCGCTTGAACGAACTTGCAGTAATATTCGATGTACGTTGTGCCTGTGCATGAATTGGTGGGGAGGCTGAGCTTAATACCGCAGTAGCCCAAGCGCTCTCCCAAGCCACCGGCAACCACCACGAAAGCACAGCGAGCTATTTCCTTCAGTCCCGCTTCCTCTGCCTCTAAGAAGGCTGCAGTGCCAGGTCGAATGCGCTCCCCCTCAGGAACAGACACGGTGTACTCGTGGAACGGATTCACTCCTGCCTTGGCATCGCGTAGCAATTGCCGAGAACGCGAAACGTATGCACTCAGGCCCCCAGGGTAGGAAGCGTCGGCAGCCGCAAGCTGCTTGAGCAAACGTGCCTCATCTACACAATCAAGACATAGATAGGAGCAGTATATCGTGGAGCCTTCAGAGTAGCCTCTGCCTCGAAAGGATAGAGGTAGCTCACCGGGAACCTCTCCTAATCGCTGTGAAGTGTGTGGCCTCGGTAGATTGGCAAGATGCTGACAAGCACAATGCCAACAGCACGCACGATAGAGAATGCAGGTGTCGTAGAGCTACCTCTACTCACTTTCAGGAGAGGTGTTTGGGGGGAAGAGATGCCCCTGGTCTAGTTCTTCTATTACTTTCTTCTTGAGGGCCGCGGGCTCCATCGAGGCTGGTGGCATTCTTGTGCTGCCTCTTGACTATTGTTTTGACCGCCTGCGCAGCTCCTAGTACTTAAGGCCCTGTGAGAAAGCATATGAAGCCAGATGGTAATGTCCTGCAACAGAGAGAATGTAATTTGCTAATGGATCATCGTTGAGGCTTCATGTGGGGTGGACCATGCCGTGAGAGCGATAAATTAGCGTACAGGCTCCTAGACATATCTAGTGTAATGTCAAACGTCACTTAGGTGAATACTGGTGCGCTACGTGGACTAAAACACAAGTTCTGGATTGCACGCTGGCAAGCTGCCCGCGTCGAAAGAACTTCCATGTGCATGGAAAGCAACCAAGAGCATCGGCGCCAAGCAGTAAAAATCTGCACCAGCTATAAATTGTACTTGTTTATGAAAATTATGAACTGAGAGTGTATTATTATTTCATACGGAGTCGGTGAAGCAGGAGGACTATTTGCCCTGGAACAGCAAAGAGGAGTGGCACAACGCAGCGCATTCACGAATCCCTCAGCTGCGACGTTGCCAATAATATGCAAGGAAATGCAATTTGCATATTATCGATCTCTCCGGTGTTGTCAACGCTCTTCCTGGAGCTGACCCTGTCGGCTCCGTTGCAGCCCGCCGCTGCAGTCCCGTGAGATACATGCCTAGTCAGGTACACCACAGCAACGATGACGTAAGAAATCGGCTTTTATCATGCAATTTCAATCATTTTTGTCGATGTACCGAAGCTAGTGTGCAGCGCAGGTCTGGAATATTCTGCCAATTGGAAACGCTCGTGCCAAGCGGGCGAAATTGCATTTCGGACTCCCTTCAAGTATATTGTTCATGCCACTCCATATCGCAGCACTCTTAATTCATCTTCGTGTTGCAGAAAGCCTCTTGCAACTTGAAGTTTTTTGCTGCGCACTGTTGCCATCACCACCGATTACGCGCTGTCGGCGCAGAAGTTTCCCCTGTGACATTCCCAAGCATGAAATGCGGTCAGTCAACTTTTGAGTAGCAGTATTCGAAATACAGTCGTGGATATGAAGCAGAGCTTTCGGCACCCCCTGACACGAAAAACAACTATGCTCCCTGCGCAATTAGCTATATCATTTTCACGGCACTCACACCATAGGATCACTAGCGGAAATATCATCCGACTCGGCTCTGTGGTGGGTGGATACACGCGCATTACATAGAACAAATAAGCCTGTATCACTATTGCACCCGTTACTGGTGTTTGCTCAACATGCACCGGTGAAATTCATGGAAATTGAAGCAGAATAAAAACATGAACGACGAGGCTATAGCCCTGCCAATGCCGTGGCTTCCGCATTCTTGCTTAAAACGACCCATAGGACCACTTTGCAATATAAAGAACAAAGGTGATTCACTTTAGATAATGGCTTTCCGCTGCCCTCATCGGGCTGCTGGGTTGGCTTTTAATCGGGGGCTTCTAATTTTCAAAGCACGATGCAACATTTCAATTTGTTCCTTAAAAACCCGCTCCCCAGTTGTGATCTAAAACTTGCCTCTCCAGATGTGAACACTTGATCCCAGACTCGATGAAAACGCATTACAAAGCTATTTTTTTCCAGAAGAGCAACTCCTTCCTTGCCCTCGCCCCTCAGATCTGCCACATGAGGGAAACAATACAACTAGAGGCGGATGGCTGCAGCCTCTACGCACTTCACAGCATTTACAAGTTGGTGCACACAGCAACTTGCGCTGAACAACACAAGACTGTGGCTCTTCGTATCGCCATACCAATAGTCTGCAAAGTAGGATAACGAATCAGTCAATTATTTGCGATTTGTTAGTCCTAACAAATGTTTTAGTGGAAGGTGCTTGACTTATGTATAGGCCAGACCGCACAGATTCCCCCCATTATTTCAAGGACTCACGCCTTCTTTTTTCTATACCATAGGTGGAGGACAACTGCACGCACGACAGCGAAACGAGTTCCGCCATATCGCCCCTCCACAGCATGCAAGAACGCCAAAACAAGATAAATACGACAAGAAATTATTTGCGTCAACCGCTGAAGCGAATTTGTCGGAAAGAAGGACGCAAGCAGTAGCAAACAAGTAACGAGGGACGAAACTATCGCGCCTGCAGCGGAATGATGGCTTAGCGTCGTCGAAGCGCTGTAATGTGCAAGTCTCCTGGTACGAGAAAACAAGACATGTTAATTATTTATTGAAGAAATAACAAGGCACGATATTTCGTCAATGCCTCCGCATTTTGTAGAGCAGTGCCTGGATGCAATACAGCTGCTGCACATGGCGTAGTCGGTTACAAAACCCCTTAAAGAAGCCAAAGGCACAATGTAGAAAAAGCCAATCTGACAGTGCTTGCACATCGATCTGAGTGTACGAAACACGTTATGAATAACAGCAGGCAACTTTTAAAGTAGACCCCTCGATGAACGCAAGTATTTCAGGCAGGATATGTGATAGAAAGAACGCCCCCCAAAGTAGGGGGAGACCACCTTCCAGAGCGACCAACGTTCTTATTCAAACAGAGCCGTACAGCCTCCTGCGGGTAACGAGATGCACATTGCTCCCCAGCGAGCCCCCCTGAGGTTGGCGTTACCCATCACATTTAGCTAGTTTCCCGCCTAGTCTGTCCTCGGCGCTTGGCAGTCGTAGACGAGCATTTCTACGGTTTTCTGTGCATACTCCGCCTTCATGCGGATCATTGCCTGGGCGGCACAGTCTTTGAAGATTTCGTGGAGCTCTCAGACTTTCTTGGGAAGCTAATGTTGATAGGCCTTTGGCACCTGCAGCTTATAAGGAGTTTAACGTAGCAAGAAGAAGCATTAATTCGTAAGCATGTAGAAAATGATTTTGGCCTCCTATCCGCAAACTCTCGTCTGGTCACCTTCCATTGCAGCTTGTAAGGCCTGTCGATCCACCAGGAACAAATCTTTAGGATTGAAATACACAACTGACCAAAGCTTATCATGGTTCTGTGCTTGTCTCTCTTCAGCTCTGCGCATACATTCGCGTGCAATCGTCAACAAATCACTGATTTCCCTTTGCTGCTAGAGGTGGCTGCTTCCCTCGAACCGCTAGGTCCAGTTCCGGATCGCTCAGGAGTTCTCTCCTGGAGAACAGCTAAGAGAGAGGGCAATGATTAGGCGAGTGTACTTTAGCATTATAAACCAACTTAGTATAAGGAAGAAAACCAAGCCAACGGTGGGCTTTTTAAGGAACGGAGACGCATGTCCTGCAGAAGTGGGTGGCTGGTGCGCTGTCTCCTAGTCTGCCTCAGGGTAGTTTACAGTAGACAGAGTATGGTCAATGTATAGGCAGATCAGGAGGGCATGCCACATACTACTAACGAACTTCTGCTCCCTATTTGCAGTGGTACTGCTGGGGAATCTGTGAAGCTTTCACCCATTCGTTAAGAATGAATAAGTGACTTCCTGAGCCGTGCAAGATCTGGCGTAAGTGGTGATATGGGCATGTTTGCCGAGCCTGTCAACAACTACGTAGATGCTTTTCTCAAAGTTGATCACTTGCAGCTCAGAAACAAAGTCCATACCTAGACGAGTCTGTACTCTTTCTTGCATTAGAAGTCTGTGCCAGAGGCCCGGTGTAGGAGAACTTTGTGGTTTAAGCTTCTGAAAATATAGGCAGAACAGCATATACTGTATGCTGGGGAAGGCATCTGTGATATCAGAAGAAAGGCAAGTGCTTTTCCATGGTAATGTTTCTTCACCGTGGCTTTAAAGAACATCATCCTGTGCTTTGTACTTAAGGGCAGTGAGCAGCGAATTCTGGACGGAGATGCAATAGAGTCCCCGCTTTGTTTTGAACCACTGTAGGCCTTCCTCAATGTAGTAGTGCTTCAGCCTTTTGACACTAAGGGTCTTGTTTCAGAGTTCAGTCAGACAAGGTTCCGGGTAAGAGCTTGCTATGTCTATATTAAGCTCCTAAAGGTTTAATTTGCTGTTCCCTCCTTTGTGCTTTGCTTGTCGTTTGCTCCTCTGTGTCTCGAACTTTCATGGCTATTGTCGTACAGACACGCACATTGCAAATCGACACCATTTTAAGTCCAAGAACGCGCGCCCAAGGGCGCAACCGCCACTTGCAGCCATGAAGCCAGCGAAACTACGCCTCTCGAAACTAGCTAACCGATCCTGTTCATTGTTTTGGCCCATGCCGAAGCAATCGTTTGCTGCTTGCCCGTCTTAGTGGAGCCTACATGCGGAGGGCGTTCAGTGGCCACCTTAAAAAGGCTGTGCTTGCTGAAGGTTCGATCTTCCTCATGATGCACAAAGCGGAAGGGTGGAGTAAATCCCAGCTCAAGACGCCTCGCCATCTGCATGCGGAAGTGCGGAGCTGCACGGTTTAACCTCTCTTCAACATCTTTGGGGTCGTGCCTAGAGGCCACGGTGAAGAAGACGTAGCAAACAGATCTGAACAGACGCAGTTGCACGCACGCCTTTCATTTACATATTCAAGCGTTGTATTTCGTTTTTGCAAGGTGGCTCCTGGATCCATCTGCATGCTCTGAAACAAAGGCAGTTGAGACGTGCTGTTCGAGTATCGACGCGCACTGGGCATACGCACTTGGTAGTTTGCTGCTCCACATGATGAAGGGACACCGACGCTCCCCCCAAGAGGCCGTGAAGGACCTCTGCAGAGTTCCAAGTAAGGAATTCTTCAAGCTGCGACTGTAAAAGCCTGGCTTGACGGATGGTTCTGCGTGCCACATGGAATTTGATGGGGTCAACAACCTGCCCTGAGACAAAAACACCACCAACAACAATAGGCCTCCTTCGTGAGACTTGCGTGTGCGGACTGGCAGTGAGGGCCGGTCCTCACGGCGCCACCCCACGGGGAGGGACGGGGGGGAGCCTTTTGCCTTCCGCCGCACCTTGGACGTTGGGCAAGGCGGCTTTCATTAGCTTGGCATTGGCAAGCTTCTCCTCGCGCATCTTCGCGCGTATGCGGGACGCTAGCTCCTGCCGCTCTGCATCTGCTTCCATTCGCACGAGACGCCGGGCAGCCCTTACACCGTCGTCTAGTCCTAAGGACTTGACAAGGGAGTCTTCGCTCTGTGGGCACAGGAAGGGGGGGGGCAGCAAGACATGCGCTTGCACGTGCAAAGAGCATTACCTTCCTTTGAATGCCGTCTCTGTAGAGCAACCACGTGACTCGAAGGCATGCGGCGCAAGCAGCCAGCAGCAAACACGCCTTCGATCAAGCCACACAGGCTCAAAGTGCATATGCGCGTGCCGATAGGCTTTTTGTACGGCTGCCAGAAAATCCGACAAGCGCAGGCGCTACGAACTACATGGACGCATAGATACCCATCCTCCCCGCAACCCCGGCTGCTTCCCTTCCTTACAGGCCCGCAAATACAGCGCGTTACTAAAACAAGAATTGGCGGGTAGTGGTAGTGGTGCAAAAGCCCAGGTACACTCTACAGGTGCTGGTCAAGAGTGACAGCAAGCGCATCCCCGAGAAACTGACTGCTGTTACAGACCTGGGGTGTTTGATTTCGGATAACTGCCGCCGCATCTCGTTCGGGATCCGGCAGCGCGCGCGCCTTCAGCCAGCGGACACGGCGGTCAAGAAGCAGCTTCTGTTGGTAGGCGTCTTGCATTCGCATGGCCTCCTGGTGAGTCAAATCTCGGTAGTCGCCATTGCGAAGCGAAACGTAGTCAAACAACGCCTCCGAGGGGTCTGCCTTCTCAACGACAAAATCCAAAGACGCGTCATTGGAACTCGAGGACTCCTCAAACCTATTTTCTTCCTCGGCAGATCTTGGCGGGGCGGGCGGGCTGTTTGCCTCTGCAGTTTCTTGAGTGTGAACGCACAGAAAAAGATTCCCAGGGTGCATTATACTACGCCCCTACACCGCTCTCCCTGCTGTCGGTGCCGCTGCACCACCCTGGGAACGAGAAAAACCTCGCAAGCCGGTGTATGTATGTATGCGTATGTATGTATGTATGTATGTGTACTTGTGTATGTATGTATGTGTACTTGTGAATGTATGTGTACTTGTGAATGTATGTGTATTTGCGAATGTATGTGTATATGTATGTATGTGTATTTGTGAATGTATGTATGTGTGTCTAGGATGGAGGGAGGGGGGGAGCAGTAACGTATTAGGGAGACACCTAACGTGGTGCTCGCTCACCAGGCGTGGTGCAGCGTCTTTGGCTGCGTCTCGTCTGACGGCTTTGCGGAATGGGCGGGTTGAAGGAGGGGCCCTCGGGCCCCTCATAGCGCTTTACCCATTCCCTCCAGGTGGCCTCCACCTGTGAAGCGGAGGTACCATCGGGAGAGGCAGCCGCAGTTCCCGCGTCTCCTGCTGCAGGGGACCGTTGCATCCCGAAGCCGCGTCTTTTACGGCCCACAGTCCTATGAAATTCTTCCAGAAGCTCTTCTGATTGCCAGACAGACTTGGGCTGTTGACCTGTGGCCAGTCAGCTCACACACACGCAGCCACTCCCGCGCGAGCCGCATTTGGATCGCTCATGAGCGAGGTGAGGTGAGTGCCCGTTAAGAGTGGGGAAGACACGCGGACTCCACCTGTAAGTGCCGTCTGCTCCTTCTCCGCATCATCTACTTTTTGCACTTCGCGCTTCAGTTCGTGGGCCAAGAACTCCGTTTCCCAAAAGGCCTCCGGGCTGCCACGGCGTCCAGAGGCGAATCGGCAGGAGCCTCCCCCTCTCGCGCGGCTGCCGCTGCTGACGTCGCATCCACTCACTGCCCCATCAGCTGCCAGAGGTGGAGGGGGATGGAGCCCACCGAGCCGCAGGGGACCCCGGAACTGGAGACTTGCCTCTGTTGGACAGGCTAGCAGCGTTCGGCTAGAGGCCGTGGGGACTGTCGGGAAAGAGGGTCGTTCTCCGGGGGAATCCCACGGGAAGTACACCTGCCGCCACGCGCGGGAAGGCCGAAGGCGCTGGCAAGCCCCCCGGGGAGCCGCGCTCACCAAAAGGCACATCTTGGCGGCGAAAAAGAAGCGCGCTGACGTGAGAGTCGCAACACAGCCCCCCGTGGCGGCCTTCCTCGGAGAGGGTTCTCCGTGGAGTGGCCAGGGGGCCCTCCGGGCTTGCTGGCTCGAGGCTTTCCCAGCCTCCCGGCAGCTCCTGAAGACGCCTCGATAAGTACGAGGCCCTCTGGCTGGAAATTTCAACAAAAGGCGGGGCCCGTAGGTTCCCGTTGAGCGAATACCCGGGGGGCCCTTCCCCAGGACCAGCGGCCAATCGAGGGGTAGGCCCTCTGGACGTCTTCAGAAACCAGTTGAGGGCGGAAGCGCGGCAGAAGCGGGGAAATAAGGGGAAAAAGCGGTGCGAGAGCCTTTTTTAGACCATCTTTGAAGAAGGATCTCGCATGCAGCTCGTAGACGTCCCCTGCTGGCGGGCATACTGCAGACCCTCCCACCGCCATCGCGGCCCTCCTTCACGCAATCGAAGCCACATCTCGTTCGACGCGTCTCGCGTGCTTCTGCTTTATCCCTGTTTATCTCTCCAGGCTCGCTGCCTGTCTGTAGGCGCACAACTCTTCGCCGGAGTTGCACCCCTGTCGAGAGTCCATTCGACTGGGGGGCCCACAGGAAGCCACCACGCTCCTGCTGCTGTCGTGTCTGTGTCCTTTTGTAGAGCGCCGCCCTCGAGCAGCCACAAGGCCTCCTGCCAAATAGGCAGAAACAGAACCCCCGTCCCCCTCCCCCTCCATTCCTTCCCCGCCAAAGGGCGACGTGCGTTCTCAAGTGCTGCTCGAAAACCGTTGCACAAAAAAAGATCTCTTCAAAATACGAATGCTCAACCGCCCGAGGCGGTTTCATTGAGAGGAGATTCTGCCTTCAGCATTAAAAATTCACGCACCGACTCGGAATAGGCGTGCCTCACACCCCCCGCCAGTCCGCAGTCAAACCACCTGAGGAAGAACTCCTCAGGGGGTTTGACTGCGTGCCGAGAGGCTTTTTCGGGCAGGCCCTTCCCTCCTGCCGTTGGAGTGGACTTTTCGCTGCCTGCCTGCCTGTCTGCCTGCCTCGTGCCCTCGTTTGCAAATGAAACATTCAGCCGAAGGCAAGGAGGCCCCCCCCTCGGGGGCACCCTCACTCGTCGCTGTGCGTCTCCCAGAGGAAGCGGCGGGCGCTCTGCCCTTGGTGATCAGGTGGCGTGTGCCTGAAGGCAGCCAAGTGGTGTCTGGACAGATTCTCGCTCATTTGTTCTGCACAGCGTCTTTGGCTGAAACTTGCGCGTCAGCTGCATCGGACGCTGATGCAGGAGCTGCGGAGGCGGCTCCAGTTGCAGAATCCGCAGAGGGGCCCCGTGCTGTCGAATGGGTGCTTCGTGCGCCAGTGGCAGGCATCCTTACCGACCTAAAGGCACCCACAAATACCCTCCTCTCGGATCCTTCCCTGTACGCAGCCTTCTAAAGAGGCTTATCCAAAGAACTTGGGAATGACGCAGGGTCGAGGATAGCATGCCCGCTTAGAGGGTTTGTACGGGCCTTTCTGTGCCGCTGTCTATGTCTGCTGCTGCGTCGATACATATCTATCTGTATCGCACACATGCCGTCTTCTTAGCGTTTCCTCTGCCCCTCAAACCTTCCTGACCGTCCTCCCTACGCTTCCGGCTCGTGCCGTCTCCGGTCGCCTTCTCTTTTGATACCTGCGCTTGCTTGATTGCTCCCTTGTTGCATCCCCCCTCTCCACTAGAGTAGCTCTCACCCTCTCTGTGCGTGTATGTATGGATATTTCTATGTGGATATATATACATGTATGCGTCCTTCGCTGGATGCTTCTGTGACGCTCGCGTCTGCTCCTGCTGCTGCTGCTCTTGCCGCCGCAGCGTATCAATCGCCTCGATCGAAAAGGCCGCTTGCGATCACTCTCTGGTGCTTGGGGGCATGTGTGTTGCATGCCTCCTTCCAGTTGACCAAGGTCAGCTGCAGTCGACGGTGCTTGCTGGGTTCTACAGCAGCCATAGGGATCTCCGGCTGGATAAACACGTGAGTGCGCCGTACATCCTAACCTCTCATTCATAAGGGTCATGTGCATACTGCTGCACATCCCAAAGCCGATTGTCTCCGAACGGGGGCTTCTTCAGCGGCGAAAGTACCCGCGCGCCTTCCTCTGTAGCTTGCTTGCGTATGATAGAGTCAAAGGGTTCATTGAGGGGTAAAAGGCGTGGTTGAAGAACACAAATAGGGGTCTTCAGAAACGAGAAGCTACTGACGGAAACCGTGCGAGAGGAGAGCGTACATATATATATATATATATATATATATATATATATATATATGTATCTCTATGCATATGTCTGTGTATGTATCTGTATGTATATGTAACTCTATGCACATGTTTGTGTATGTATCTATATGTATGTATATGTGTGTGTGTATGTGTGCCGTTTTTTAACAGACTGCGAAGCGACTAGAACGGGAGCGGGTCTTGTCGCTGATCAATCGGAGGCGGTTGTGTCTGGTACGAGGTTGTTGCGTGTGTGTTGCTGCTGCTGTTGCTACACCTGGCGCTGCTGTGCATGCTGCTAGGCATCCTGCCATTGCTGCGCAGGTGCTGGATTTGGACAACACGTTGCTGCATGCAACGAGTATTCCGCCACCAGTGGACTGCCTCCCTACCATCATTTTAGATGACTTTGCGCCTCAAGGCGGCAAAGATTCCCAGCAGTCCGCTGCTCGAGGAGGGGCCACTGAGGCAGGTTCCGAAGCAGCAGACGAAATCTGGGAAATCGCAGCAGAAGCGCTAGACGGTAAGAGGGAAGAGGCGAAAATACAGGCTCCTGCAGCAGAAGCGCCTCTTGGAGGCTCAGACTCCAACAAGGGGGAGGGCAGCGATCTCGCTTCTAATCGAGGCCATCAAAACGAGAGCAGCAGCAACAGCAACAGCAGCAACAACAACAGCAAGAGCGAAAATGCACAGCTCAATAGAGGCGCCTTGGGGTACTCAGGACCCCAACCGCGGACATGGGAGGAAGTCTGTTTCCCTTCGCCTCCTGCAGTGGATGCGAGCGGCAGCAGTGGCAACAGTAGCCACAGCAGCAGTCGGAGAGTATATCCGCATTACAGGACTGACGGGGCGGCACAGCATATCGTTTCGCAGCTGGAAAGTTCGATCTTTTGCTGCAGAGTTGCTGCTGAACGCTCCGACCCCTGGGGATCTGCAGGTGTGCAAAGCCATGGGCGAGCGCCACGGTTTCTTTTGTCTCTCCGTGCACGACGTCTGGATTTGCGCGTGTTACTGCTGCTCTCTCCCTCTCTATCTCTCTCTCTCCCTCTCTATCTCTCTCTCTATCACTCGCGCGCGTATGCTTCATGCGCAGCCTCAAACCTTATCTTAGGTGCCTAATGAACTCCACCATCCTCTCCCTTTGATGCTGCTGCCTCTACCTTTGCCGTGCATGGCAGAAATTTGTAGGTATCTATCTATGGACACGCACGTATACATTTTTGTCCATATCTGCATCCACGTGTACGCTTCAGTGTGTGTACGTACTACATGCTTATGCCTTCCCTCCCATTTCCCGCGGTCTTGTGCTTGGCCCTCAGTCCATCGCAGTGTTATCAAGCTCCGACCAGGGAGCATCACGTTCCTAAGGTTAGTGCTTCATATTTTTGCCTCTTCTGGGGTTTTTTATCGCTGCGTCTGCGCTTATACGAGTTCTTTTCTGCTTCCTCTCTGCCGCCTCCTTCCATGCGCGCTGGCCTCGCCTGTCTCTCCACCCGTGGCAACGCTACCCTTGACCCTGCGAGCCTTTGCGTCTTCGACAGCGGTGTTTTCTGCAGTGTGTGTGTTTGTGTGTGTGTTCGTCTGTTACTCCTCTCTGTCTCTGTCTCTCTATATATTTTTTGGACACACCACCTCATGTTAGCTTTTGTTGGTGGTGGCGCTGTCCACTGCTCATCGCACAATTGACTAATTTTAAGCCTAGCCACAAGGGGAGGAGGGACAGTGGGAGCCAGGCAGCAATGCCCATGATGATAGATGCGCTCAGAGTATCCTAGTGATGTTAGGGTTTGTGCTTCAGAGAGATGTCCCGTTACTTCGAACTGTTTCTCTACACCATGGGAACTGCCACTCACGCAAAGACTGTCCGTTAGGAGCAGTGCTGCCCTCCAAAGCTGACTGGTGTTGTTGTGCTGCCGCCTTGTGGCCGCTCCCGTCGGCCTCAGTGCTTGCTTGCTTTGTGGAGAAGTGTCCCTCTAAAAGGTTACCTAACAGCCGGTGCAAAGCCGCAAAGAGCTTCCTCTTAGCTATGATGGGCAGGCAGAGACTTACTCGTTGCTTCTCAAAGATCAGATCTTCTCCTCTTCTTCCCCGCTTCTGCTTCCGCCTCCCTTTCTTACTCCTCCACGAAAGGCGCTTTCTGCTGCTCCCTCTGCGTCTTTTCCTTCTCTATTGCTGCCTCCTCCCTTTCTCCTACAGCACAGACAGCCATCGCATCGCACACTTTTCGCCTCCCTCGTTCCCCGCTTGCCTTCTAGAGCCGCGGATTCTACCCTCGTCCAATATCTCGCTGGCTGTCTGCCCCCTTCTCTCCTCAAACCGTTTTCTATGGAGTTGTCCTACCACTTCCCTTTCATCGACGCTGAACTCAGCTCGCTGCCGCTCGCTTTCGGCACTGGTATGCGTCTCTGTGTGTGCATGCGTCTGTGCGTCAAGGCCTTGCGGCTGCTAGATCCTTCTGGCCGCTTTTTCGCATCTCGTGTCTTCTCGAGAGGCGATTCCGTGGGAGGGTTGAAGCGCATTCGTCGTATTTTCCCGACGGAACGGAAGTTGGCTCTGGCGGTTGATGACCTGGAGTTTATGTGGGAAGACACTTCAAAGTGCATTAAGGTGGAGGGGTACTTCTTTTTTGAAGATCCATCTGCAGGAGACGTTGGACGCCTTGCGCCAGAAACCGTGTCTCAGTGGTTGGGGGCAGCACGCCCCTTCTGTAATTTTCTTCCCTCAGGTCAGTAGCTAATAATGAATGCGTGTGCTAGTTCTCGGCAACCGCAGTATGCTGCGGTGCAGCTGCTGCTCTCGTTTATATGCCTGCTGAAGCTGCGTGCTTCTACGAGCACGGTCCTTATGGTGCGGCAACATTGAGGGCGGGTGGTGGTGGCTGGCTTGCCACATCTCACGTCTTTCATCTAGGAGCAGCAAGCTATGCCCTGTATATATATATATACATATATATACATACATGTATGTATACACACACAGAGATAGAGAGAGAGAGACGTGTGTGTGCTTTCCCGCGCTTGCCTGTTTGTTGATTTGCCTGCCAGTGCGACTTTGACCCTTTCTCCGCCTGCACATCGTCTGCGTACCTTCCTGTTGCTCGTTTTGATCCGTGGTATCTCTCTCTCACTGTCTTCCAACCTCTCGATGCGTTGTCTCTCCGTTTTACACGGCCACCTTTGGCGAGTGTCGCTGGAAGGCCTAAGGGTGCAGAGCATGTGCATACATGTGCATGGCTTCCTTCGGTGCTTGCGCGTGTTGCTGCAACCAAGTGCCTGACAGAAATACACGATAGAGAGGAAGTGAGAGCGAAAGGCTTTGAAACTTGTTCCGAGCTTGAGCTCCTCAACCCTCTCCTCCCTACCGAGACAGCACAGGCAGCACAGCTGTCCAGTCGTGCTTTTTCGGTTTATTTGCAGGAGGGGGGAAGGAAGAGGGGGGGGCAGGTTGGTGGAGTGCAAACAGCTAGACTGTGAATCGTAGGCTGCTGTGTGAGCCGCGCTGCCGCTGTTGCTCAGTGAGAACGCGCAAGGCCACAACCGGGGAGAGGTGGCGGAAGCACTCCTCGGCTGCAGCCGTCGCAATCGAACAGGAAACTCATGCGGAGGCACTTGCTCAACAGCAAAGGGAGCAGCGAGAAGAACGGGAGCTGAAGGAGCAGCAAGTGATGGGGGCCGCTGCGTCGAAGGGCGAGGTGGCGTCTCCTTGTGAACCTGTAGCAGCACACACAGCAGAAGGCGCAACACCAAATGCAGAAATAAGGACAGCTACAGACGACGGCAGGTCACAGGCACACAAGAGACAATGCGGGAGAGAGTAAGTTCATTTCGCCCCCTTCCGGTTTTTTTTTGCGTGTCTTTTTCAACAGAGTGTCACTAGTATTGTTGCTGCTGTTGCTACTGTTGTTGTTGGTGTTATTGCCGCTTTTCTTGTTATTGGTGTTATTGCTGCAATTGCTATTGCTAGTACTGCTGCTGTTTCTATCGCTTTTGTTGCCGTTGCGGTTGCTGTGTGGGTATTGACGGTTGAAGGTTTCTATGTTTGTCGAATGCTGCCGTAGGGGATCCCTCCCACAAGGCGCTTCCGAGACCTTTCTCCTTCCCCGGCCCATTAAGAAGGCCTCAGGAGCTTCCGCTGCCAAACCGAAGACAGCCGATCCTGCCCGCAGCAGCAGCAGCGGCAGCAGGGCTTACGGCGGCAGTAATGGGGGGTGGGACCACGCTTCGAACACAAGGTCTGCAGCGGCATCTCCGTCCAGCACTTCATCTGCATGCAGAAGTGCAGCCGCAAAAGGAGGAGGAGCACCACGAGATGCGGAGGAGAAAGCCGTGGCTGCGAAAGGAGGCGCTCCTGGTGTTGGAGGGCGTAGGGCCGAGATCGAAGGCCCCTTCTCTCCTTCCTTCTTCCAGTCGTCTGTTTTAAGAGACTCCGATAGGCAGCTGGCCTACCTGATGCAGATCCTGAAAGGCATTCATTACTTGTATTTTAGAGCCGTTAATCGGCTGATTAGGGCGCACCGCCGCAGTCCAGTGCATAGGCAACAGGACTCGCAGGCAGGCGGCAACAGCAGCAGCGGCAGCAGCAGCAGCAGCAGCAGCAGCAGCAGCAGCAGCAGTGCAGCGAGCAGCAGTGGAGAAGGTTCTGGAGAGGAACGCAGCGGAGTGCATTCCTGCAACGGCAGGATCAAGGCGCCTAGTGCTTCTGGTGGCGAAAATCCTCGGGAACGCGTAGGGCTTTGCAGGAGAAAGAACCGTCTCACGGAGGATGAGTCGTGCCCGATTGCCCTCTCCGTGCTTCGTAATCTGCCGGATGTCTCCTGGGTGTTGCAGGCCTTTCGGCAACAGGCACTGCGAGGTATGTGTGCGTTGCCTCCCCCCTCATTCTCTAGCATGGCGTATGGCTTTCATTCGGTCCGTCCTTTTTGCTGCCCCTCTTCATGCAACCTGCCCAGCAAGAGGTTTTGGCATCAGCAAACGCCGAGGCTCCCAAATACTGACACCCGCAAACGCATAGGAGCCAATGCCATAATAGGCACTTTCCCTCGGCTAACCTTGCTCAAACTTCCTCCGCGCTTCGCTCCCGCACGTGCTGCAGAGGCAGCAGCAGCAAGAGCAGCAACAGCAGCAGCAGAAGCTTTCACGCAGATGGGGTAATGCTGCGTCCGCGGGTGTTTAGGTACTGTAATATCGTCTACCGGAGTGCAGGGCCGCCATCTGCCACGCCTCTCTTGCACCGATTTGGGCCGTCTCATCACCGTCTTGGGGGGCACCGTCTCCGACGATTTTACGGAGAATTGCACGCACCTCCTGTGCACAAAAGGTAGCCCCTACTTGTGGATTTCCCATGAGGCAAACTTCACTACAATCCGTAGAGGCCGTCTCGAGAGGCTCTTAAAGACGTGTTGCTCTTGTGGGAGTGCTTTTGCATGGTCATGCCTCAGTGACGGACAAGTATCTGCAGGCCACCAAAATGGGCCTTCCAAGAGTGCGTCCATCATAGAAAGGTTCCTTTGGCTAGCCAGCTAGCATTTAAACTTCTAGTTACCGATTACGGTAGGGGGCCGTTGTTTTGACTACTAAAAAGGCATATGTGTATATATATTTGTGTATATATGTACATCGGCAGATAGAGCCGCTTTGGTAGTGAACTGTATTGACCCTATATCCGCGCGTGTGGCTGGTGGGTGTGGGGATGCATGCAGGTCCATATAACGTGGCTTGAAAAAGCTTTGTACACTTGGAGGTAGGTTCAGGCAGGCGCCTCACATCTTTCTACCCCATCCAGGCCTCTCTCCCGATGCTTCGCGAATGCCTCTAATGGACCCTGTCGTTTGCACAGCCCCTTTGTTAGTTCGCCAACTGCCTATCTGCTCGAGACGTGGCTAGGCGCATTCGTCATACATCGCTCGCCCCCTTATCGAGGCGGAGAACCTGTGGTATGTGGGCCGCCTTCTTGTGGATGTGCGTTTGCTGGGCAGGCGGCCTCTCGAGTCTGCATTCGACTTTCGACAGTGTGAGGGGATTGCTAGGTGCTGCTGGGAACCCGAGGAGGGTCATGATCCGTTAAAGGGTAAGGAAGCGTGGCTCTGCTCCGGGCAAGCTAGTTCGAGGCACCGACACGCCACACACACGCACACACACAAGAAACGCACGCACACACACAAAAAACACACACACAGGGGTTGGGGCTGTGTTAGGCGGCGGGAGAATGCACGTTATCGAGGTTTCGAGGTGCGGGGCCAGCAACAAGGCCCTGGGGGAGCATGCCTTCAACAGAGTGTGCGGCGGCATGTATATTTTCAAAAGCAGACTTGCTGACGGTGTGCAGGGCCGGAGGGCTGCAAGCTCAGGGCTGGAGGGAACAAATCTAATCATAGTGGGTAGCCAGTGGCACTGATGCGTGCTGGATGGATGGTTGTGTGTTTCTTTCGCCCGCAGACGACATCTACGGACCCGTCATCAAAGCCGTGGACAAAGCGGTTCGCAGGTTGCAAAAATCCAGCTATCTTCATCTCAGCGAGGCACTCCACGGGCTGCTCAAGCCAGCCGATCTGGGAGCCTCTGGAACGCTCCCTGATGGAGGAGGCGCAGAGACCGCTCCTCAAGGCCCTCCAGCGTTAGCCCCTCAAGGCGAGATGGGAAGCGACTGTCAAGAGCCCGAGGCAGCACAACAGGCTGACGATGAAGATGCCCAGCAATGGGAAGAGCTGTGGGAAGAGGGCTTTAGTGCCCTTGGCAATGCGGAGGAGTAAAGTGCATCGCCACAACATACACGACGCCATGGCGAATGGCCAGAAACCTCTCTGGTTTAAAACGAAGGATAGTATAAGAACGTCCGTATTCACGCTTGAAATGTCTTGATCTAGGCAGTGCAACTGGATGCCATATGCAGCACAAGAGGGCACAGGGGAGTACGGAGCAGTCATTAGAGGGGTTGTGCACGGATGCCAGCTGAAAGATTCGTGTTGCTGGTCTGCGTTCTACACTTAAAAAGTGCTTCAAGCGCTTAGTGGATCAGTGCGGATCGATGCGGGCCCAAGGGTAGGACGGCGCATGATAGCGGCCCCTGTCAGGGTTCTTGGCCGAGCGTTCTAAGGCAGTACGCGTTGAGAAAGCCTGCAGGGGGTTATCAGGGCTTTCTCAGCTAGCTATGCTCGAGAGGCACACAGATAGCCGCAGTGAAAGTCAACGAGCTGGAGAGTTGTTGCAGTGATGCATCATCTAGGCGTCCCCCGTTGGCCTTAACCACTACACTATATAAAGCAAGGCCGGCCGTGTAGGGCGCCGAAAAGTGCCCAATGGGCGCAAGTTTGGCATTAAACAGGTTGTGATAGAGAAAGGCAGAGAACAAGTGAGCCGCGAAGAGCGTGAGGAACCAGAAGCACAGCGCCCTCGACACAGAGGTCCCTCGTCGTCTACCCTGTTTTATCTTACTGGGGGCGTCTCTTCTTGTCAGGCGCCATTAGGGCAAAAGCCCTCTGCAATGCAATAAGAGGCTTCTAAGATATATTTCTGTAGCTAGTATGAGGTACTTTTAGAGGGCGCCTCTTGTGTGCTTTTTTTCTAAGTATTCCACAGCCTCTGCCCTGTCTAAATGCACACGAGTAGAGATCGGAAGTCTGCGACCTCCGGCAGTAAGACAGAACGCCCCCATAATAGCCCCTCTACTTCGCCACAGAGCTACTGAGCTGAATGCAACCATAGATGGTTAAAGACAGCGGTCATTCGTGGGCACAGGGGGGACGCATGCGCACTGGGCCTACGGGCATGCGTGCGGAGAAAAACAAAGTTGCAGTGTGAGGCGCAGTAGCTGCGTGGGAGGGACTCTTGGTGATTGAGGGCCCTTACGAAGGCATTTATGTGGTGAGAAGATACTCGGTTATGGAAGTTTCGTCCAAGCCCTGAACGACCACGGTCTGTTCCAGCCCCACACCCCACAGCTGCATGCGGCGGGCCCGGATTCTTCTATTCTGATGGCGGCTTATTCGCACGCAAAATTCCTTATTTTATCCATAACCCTATTGCATTTGCGGTTTTACGGCCACTGGAGGCGTGAAAGCTTAGCTCGATCGCGAGGGGCTCTTTGGGGTGCATGTACACACCACATTACATGTAGACCATCTCGGACCCCTCTCCCTGTTTTTCTTCGTATCTTCCTTCTTCCTTTATGCCACCCTCTGGAATTTCATCCTTTTTAGATTTGCAAGGGCCGATCGCCTTCCCTTCTAGCGAACCCCCCCGGCCAACTTGGTTGAGAGTGCCAGCAGTACACTCAGACTGCCGCTTGTAGACGATACTGCCAAGCCTTTCATACAGAATGGACCCGCAGGCGCTAAAGAGAATTGGAGGAGCGGGTGCAGTGGCCTTGGCCGGCGTCGCCGGGGCAATCGGGCTCTTCAACACCTCTTTGTATAACGGTAGGGGCCTCGATCTATGGAACTTCTCTGCGTACCTGCTAGCGCCTCCTCTTTGACAACTCCATATATGTCACAGCCTGCCTTTCCTATTTTTCGGCAGACTCAAGGCAGCGCGCCGGGCGTAGGCTTTGAGGCTCCCGTCACATCTGGGGGCCGTCGGCCTTGCCAGAACCGTCGCTTTAGAGTGTTGATTGCGGATTTGATATGTTGCATTGTTGCGATCTGCAGTGGAGGCAGGCCACAGGGCGATTATATACAATCGCCTGAGAGGCATTAGCGACCGAGTGTACTTCGAGGGTACCCACTTCTGCATTCCGTTTCTAGAGCGGCCCATCATCTACGATGTTCGCACAAGGCCCAGAGTGCTCATGAGCCTCTCGGGATCGAGGGGTAAGAGGGGGCTCGAAGAAAAGAGAGGGAAACAGACAGATAGAGACTGGAAGACATAGATAGATAGACAGAGTGCACAGCGTTGTGGGCCTCTTTTTTATGGACGGCAACTCTTGTTCGCTGTCTTTTACGTAAGAAGGGTTTCTGTGCAAGGCCTCCTATGTATAAGGGACCGTGAAAAGCGCAAAATGCACCGTTTTATCATGACACAGCGTTTGGTGCCCCGCTATTTGTTCGCAGACCTTCAGATGGTCAGCATCACATGCCGCGTGCTCTCTCGCCCGGATGAGCGCCGCCTCCCCGAAGTGTACAGACGTCTGGGCATGGACTACGATGAGAAGGTGCTGCCATCTATAATTAATGAGGTCTTGAAGTCGGTGGTTGCGCAATTCAACGCGTCCCAGCTCATCACCCAAAGAGAGCTTGTCTCGAGGAACGTGCGGGATCAACTCGTGCAAAGAGCAAAGGACTTTAATATTCTTCTCGATGACGTGTCTTTGGTGCGTGCTTATTCGGACAGAGCATTTCCTTGCAATTTCCAGTGCCTTACTGAGTGTACTAAGGGGCCCTGCCCGAGTGGAAAATTTTCGTAGGCTTTTCATTATTTGCAGGGCGTTGATGCGAGCGCCTCATGGCGGGGGTAGATCAGGGGCCCTTTATACGGGGAGGTGTCTAGGGGGTTGCGAAGGGACAGGCCATTCTGCATGCTTTCTCTTTTCGCCTTCTGCCTCATCTTCTGCTCTCAGTGGGGTGCCCTGAGTTGAACTGAGAACAGGCAGCACACACAGCTGACACGGTAGATGCCGAGGGCAGTGAAGAGCGGCTTTGCAGCCTGGGCATCACTAGGGCAGGGGCCCCATGTATATTTTTCGCGACGTTGCCACAGTGGCCTTTAGGACTTCTAGAGCTGCCTTGTGCACTTGTGTGTGTCTCTATAAGTGTCTATATACGTGTATGTCTGTATATTCATGTATGTTTATATATATTTACGTGTACATGCATGTATGCATATATATATATATATGTGTACATCCATGTATGTGTACATATGTGTGTGTATGCGCGTGCTCAGACGCACTTGAGTTTCAGCCCGGAGTATGAGAGGGCTGTGGAAGCCAAGCAGGTTGCGCAGCAGCAGGCCGAGAGGAGTAAATACGTCGTGCTGAAGGCCTTGGAGGAAAAAAAGAGCACTATCATTAGAGCACAGGGAGAAGCCGAGGCGGCCAAACTTGTGAGTCTGCACGGGCTGATTGCCGCTCGGTTGGTGCTGGTAGAAGTCGCGCTTTAAAAGGCCTAGGGGTGCTGAGCATGTGTAAAGCCCTTGGATCGTGCATCTCTCGAGGCGTCGCAAAGCGTGCATGCATGCTTGGGCCGCTCGAAAAAAGCATTCCCCGCTTGGCTGTATGCCAATTTCCTGCGGTACCGTATGTACAGTGGGGCGAATGCAGAAGGTCAGGCAAGGCCTTGCATTTTTTTGGCTCCTGTTGAGCGCCTCGTTTTTTGCAGAGCGCCCTAACCGGCCTCCCTCTGTCGTCGGCTTTTTGGCTGTCTGCTGCTGTCTTAACCTGTGGTGTGTTAGCCATGAGTTTGTCGTGTGGCCCTTTCCACACGCAACTGCTGCACCTGCCCTAGGCCATCTGCGTCCGTCTGTTGTGGGCCTGTGGGTGCGTCTGCCTCGCAGATTGGAAATGCCGTCAAGTCGAACCCTGCATTCCTGGAGCTGAGGAGGATCGACACTGCTCGCGATGTTGCGCAGACCATTGCGAAATCGGCAAACAAAGTTCTTTTGTCTTCAGAGTCTCTTCTCCTGAACCTTGCAGTGTAGGGCACTGACCCGAACTGACCCACACGACGCCCGTGCATGCACACCCATGTAGCCGTGTAACGCAGTAAGAGGCCCTGCATTTAGGGGCCTCCCTCCCGCTTTCGTCCCTCTCAGACGCCAGGGCCCCAGAAGCGTACCCAGTCCCGCCTTGGGGCCCCCGTGAATGGAAGCCTAGTAGGGGGCAGGTTTTAGAAGAAGCGGGGGTGCTCGCAAGAGACGTTTGTACGGGCTGCTGTGTCGAGTTTCAACGGTAGAATGAGGGGAGCCTTTTAGAGGAAAGGGAACTTGCAAATACGCCTCCATGTGTATATGCATGTATAAACGTGTGTTTGTGTGTCTGTATCCAGGGGCAAGAACTTTTCCACCGAGTATTTGGGTGCCGCTAAGTAGGTCACTGGAAGACTAGAGGAGCCGCTGGGGGGTTTGCGATGAGCTGAGAACCCCCCGCGGAGGATAGGTACCTCATTTTCGGGTCTGCAGTCGGCCCTTAAGGGGTTTCTTATTCTTGTGCTGGCGGCAAGCGTAGACTTGTACATATTATCCTCAGAGCTGCGGCAGGCCCTTCATTTTTGTTTGAGAGGCTGGCGGCTCTGCACAAGGTGACGCTGGTGCCCCTGGCTGCTCCTGTGGGAGCAGAAAAGGGACTTTTAATTGCCTGCCCTGAGGCGGCGCTAGGGGGCTTCCAAGCTGCCGGGGTATTCCTACGTTCCTGTTAATCTGGCGACATCACACTTTAAAAAAGACTTTACTCGATAGAGCCTAGAGATCGAAAGTCTTCGCTGCCCTATGACAGGCAGCCGCCCACTACGCTAGTCTAAGGGGCGCGGTCGGAAAGGCCTTTAGGGGCCTCCTGGGAGGCGCTTCCTCTGGGGCTGAAGGTTCCCAGGAGAACTAGGTTCTTCTGAGAAAGCGAAGAGGGGAACGAAAGAAGACGGCAATGCAGGGAGGCGGCAGAGGGCCCCTGAGGAGTCCCTTCATTGGGCCTCACTTCCTCGTCAGGCTCCGGAGTGTTCGCTAGGCACACTGCAACGGAGGCCCTCCACGCCAGGGCTGCCCACATTGCCTGCAGCCCGACTGTGGGGTCGGTGCTGTCAGCGAGCCTGAAGGCAGCAAAGGAAGCGAGCCTACAGCGGACCGGCAAGTAAAATGCAGTGTCAAGATTGGCCTTCACGAATTCATCAAGCATAAGGTAGCGGCCGCGTAGAGGAATGCGCTACTAGAGCAACGCACGTTCGCGGGAACGTACGTACACCGTGGACGCTACTGGCAGCAGCAGCAGCAGCTGGGCACTGCCAGAGGAGCATAAAGCAAAAACGTAGAATGATATAGAGCTTGCCTCGACGAAAAAGGACACGGGAGCACAGGGAACGAGTGGGGCTTCCTGCTACGGGGAATCCCCCGGAAGAAAGTCGACTACCTCTTCACTGGAGCAAGCAAGCCAGAGAGAGTTTGCCTTTACCTGAAGAGGGTTTGCAGCTCCTGACAAGCTCCTTGAGGCAGCTCCGAGGAAGCCTCCTCAAGACCCTCTACGTTTGCCCGAACTCTCGCGACTGCAGCTGCACCAGGAGCACCCAACGCGCTGCTCTTTCCCCCAGATGCCTTTGCTCCTACTACGGACGCCTCTGGCTGGGGAAGAGGCACTGGACATGTATTTGGGGCCTGTCTGTGGGGGCAAGGACCGCCTTTTATGTGGGTGTCTACTGCCATCTGCGGTGCGCAGAGGAGGCACTGTGTGCCTTCAGCGGCAGCCGGGGAGGTGCGCAGAATTCTTTGAATGAGGGTCCTGTCCCGAAGGACCGGATGCTTGGAAAAGCAGCAGCAACAAACCAGAAAGCTGCATCGGTGCTTCACTGCAGAAGCAATCACAGCGTCGCTTAGGCCCCCACAAGCATGCAGAGCCACCAGCACATCCGGGAATCCCCTGCACAGACGCCGACACACATATATCGAGAGTGCAAACTTCCGGAGGGTTAGGATGTAGAGGCGCCTAGGGGCCTGTAAACCCTTCATATGGGTAATAGCCGTGGTGTTTCGAAAAACTTCCTTTTTGAGACGCATGTCACATCCGTAGCAGCCCCTGTTCGTTGGTGCAGAGCCCTTCCTTCCTCGGTCTCTACACGACTTTCTTCCTTTCTTCTGAAAAGAGGAAGTCCTATACAGGGGGGAGGGAAGAGGGGCAAAGGGGCCTTGAGAGGCCATTTATTGTCGATGGGCCCTTCGTAATCTCGTGTGCTGGTCGTACAAGTCGTTTTGGAGTTCAGCAAAGTCTGCATGGATGGGCTTGATTCGCGTCATCCTCTCGTCCTGAAGCAGTGTCTTGAGGGCCTCTATTGACGGTGCGTGGTTATCTATGACTCGCACTTCGGCCTTGGGGAGGGCCTCTGCGAGCGCCAGAGCGAGGAGGCCCCTTCCTCCCCCCACATCCACGCAGTTAAAGGTCCAAGGGTCACTCACTGAGAAACAGTCACACCGGAAGAGAAGGCGCAGTACAAGCCTAAGCAGAGCACAAGGCACTAGACCCTTGCCAGGAAACAAGAGGCCCCGTAGAACTGCCGCTTAACTTGAAGGCCAATACTTGGTGGTCCTTCAACCCTCTCACTTGCTGCGGCTCTTTGCGCCTTTGCGTCGTACATCTCCTTGATCTGCGCAACAAGCCATTCGACCTGCGGCAGCTTCTTTTTCAGCACCCATTCTACGCGATCCATTGTTTGCTTGTCCTCTGGCAAATCCACAAGAGTCGCCAGTGCCAGCGACATCCTGCTGCCCTCCTCCACTCCTGAGACTTTGGGAGACTCCTCCGAGGGCCCCCCCTTCGCCGAGACGTCAACGGGTGCTGTGGGATGTATGGGCCAGGCAACCCGCAGCGGCTCCAACTGTACAGCGGCGAAGACAACGCACTAGTAGAACCGCGGTAAAATCCAAATACTGCGCTTCTAGGCCCAGAGGTAGCCCCTCAGGCCTGTTTCGCGATAGCAGGTATACCGTAGAGGGGCACAGGAGAGACGTGTGCCCAGCATTACTACACAAATTACTCTTGAAGATAGAGACAGATAGAGACAGATAGAGATGGATAGAGATATATCGATAGAGAGAGAGAAGGAAACTGACCTGCAATAACAAGGCCTCCTCGTCCTTGGTGAGCTTCTGCCGTCTGTTCTCTCTAAAAAGCCTGAGGCCAGCTGCCCGCCGCGCGGCAGCCTTCAAAATGAGCTTCGCCTCACGAGGGGTTGCGCACTTTAAAGCCTCTAGGATTTTTACGCTGGACCCAAAGGCCGCCGCTGCTTGACTGTCCGAGAGGATACCACGCCTCCAAAGAGATTCCACGCGGGAAAACGCAAAGAAGTCGGGGACTGCCTTGAGATCAAATCAGAAGAAGACACGACCTAGCACCTTGCGGGCGTGACGAATGGGATGACGTTGAGGGAGAAGAGGAAGTGCTGCTTGCGCTATTTCGCCCGAGCTGCTGCTGAGGACTGCAGCGGCGGGCGCTGCTGTGCAGCAGAGGAGAGATAAAGGGAGGCAGAAAAGGCCCGGGGTAAGGACGGACTCTTACGGATCTCCTTCACTGTCGTACATACCTCTACTCTGAGCACAAGGCGAACAGTCAGAGTGGGAGTTCCTCTGGAGTTGGCATGCGTCGCAGTGCTCAAGACCCTGAGGGACTGGGCCCGCTTCAGCAGCTCGAGCGCGCAGGGGAGAGGAATCCCCTTGGCTCTGACTGTTTCAGCCTCCACGCCTGCTGCCGTCGTTCCTGCTGTCTCCGTGAATCCCGCTATCACAGGCGTCGCATGGCCAAGGGTAGCGACGCTTTCGCGAGCAGAGGCAGGCGCTAGGGTTGGTGTTGCTGCTGTCCTCGGAGGTTCACAGGACCCGAAGGAGGGCGATGACCAGTATTCCGCGGCAGACAAAACAAGCTGCACACGACAGCGCCCGCCTCTCCGCACTTGGCTTCTAGCCGCCTCGTCAGACGCTGCAGCAGCAGCAGGAGGAGCAGCAGCTGCCAAGTCGGGGTCTCCCTCAAGGACTGGGGCGTCTGCTGCCTCTCCAAGAATGGCCTCAGTCATCTCTTCCGCCTTCCTTTGGCAAGCAACCTGCGGGGGCAGCAGCAGAAACCGACGAGCAGAAACTCCAATTGAAGTGCGTTTTCTGTAGCGAACTGCTGCGGGTCTCTACGCACACTGCCTCCCTCACACCCCTATAAACCAGGCTGCGGGGTGTCTCCAAATACCTCCACGTCCGCGAATGCAAGGGCCTGTCCCTGACGCCGCACAGCCAGCAGCTTTCCCTCCACCCAAAGGGTCCCATGCAGCCGATCGCATTGATCACCTAGCGCGCCAACGGAGAGCACCTGCAGCTCACAGGCATCCCGGCTGTGCTCAAAACAGCCCTTCTCGCTCTCCAATGGGACCACTTCACAGGCCATAGTGGCTTCGTTCTGGGTTAGATCTCTTGACACTAAGTTCTGGGCAAGGGATGCCTCCTCCCCGACCGGGGGCCCCCAAGGGCCCCCACTTCCACCGACCATTCTTCGTTTATCAAACGGTTGCGCAGAATCTACTCCGCAAATTGGGTTCTTTAACAATCTGCACAGAATATAGAGGCTTAACGGCGCAGTGATATCCCCTTTTCACAAAAGCCGCTACGCTTTCATGGGGGCCCCCCAGTCCTGACGGTCTCCTGACGATCCAGTGGCCTGCCGCTGCGTGGTGGGGTGGTCATCACCAACACCCCAAGGCGCCTCCATAATTGCTCTACCCTTTTCGTTCCCTAGGTCATCTGTATTTCAGCTTCAAGCGTACTGGTCACAGAGGAAGACAGGACGAAGCAAATCGCTCGAACCGCCGAGGGAACCCGTACAGCACCAATAGCCTTCTGGCAAGGTCTTCTGCTCCTTGTGGGGCCCTCGTGCATGACCAGACTCTGGCAAAGTCGTTGATCTGAGTAGTATTGTGGGAGCGTATGCGTTCCTTGTATCTTTTGTTTGCGTGTAGCTTCTCGAGAAGGATCGCCAGGGCCCTCCTCCCCACCATGAATTCGGTAGAGGAGCCACAATGCGTAAGGAACCCCACCAAGAAGCTGCAACGGCTCCGAGGAGGCGACGAGAGCCTCTCCCTGCTGAGTCCTCCAGGTATCTGCACGCCGCTCCTAGAGACCACTAGCATTTCCAGTAGAAGCGTTGGCGGTGCCTGCAGCGGCACCAACAGCCCCAACAGCACATCAAGCACTGTAGAAGCTTCCCCCCTTACGCACTCTCCCGCGACACACAGCGAGAGAGGCCCTCAAAGCTCGAGCCGGCCCAGGCGCCGCTGCAGGGGCCCTCCCGAGGAGTCGTCGAATGGATGGCAGCCCTCAAAGCCCCCCAAATTGCGAAAAAAGAGGGGTTTTGGGACCACTTTAACAGAGTCTTCAGGGGCCACTCAGAGCCTCATGGTGCCTTTGAATCAACGAACGGCTCCGGAGGCCCTCGATGCTCCGCACGTGAAGAGGGAGGCCCTCTCGGGTTCTCCCCCTGAGTCACCTACGCAAGCTGCAAAGCCGCAGACTGCCGCTGCCTCTCCAGCGCTGCCTGCTGACGAGAAAATCCTAAGGGGCCCTAGGGGCCCTGATGTGTCCAAGGACACTTGGAGAGACCTCCGCGTGCCCCCTGAAGAATTGCGACCCTCTGCATGCCTTACGACTGGTGTGTTACCCCGCGTTCCAAGAATTGCACAGCTAAGATAGCAGCACCAAGAAGCAGAGTCGGAAAAGCAGAAGCCTCTCTGTGCTTGCGCATAGGTCAATCGTTTTGTTTTGAGAAAGTTGCGGAGGGAATTTGGGAGGGACTCGTGGGCCGAAGAGTCTTCCAGATCAAGGAGGCCCCAGACTCCACACTTTTCCGGTAAAAAGTCAACCGCCTCTAAGGCCCATCATTACGCGGCTTTTCTTGAAGCCGAGAAGCGTCCAGGAGGCTTCTGCAGGGAGGTTCCTCCTCACCTTATGGATTGCCGAGGCCCTCCGTGGGGCTTTCAGAACCAGGATGATATCTACCTAGATCTCGCGCGGTATACTATGATGCTGCTTCAGATGTGTTCATGATGGCGAGGAAGCGCTAGACGACTCCAAGGGGCCCGGTGCCTTTGACCGGCAAGAGGCGGCTCTACGGAAGTTTTTCCGCTTAGATGTTCCCTTCGCGAAGATGGTTCAAAAGTAAGGATTCGCAAGGAGGCCCCAATTCCGCTTCCCACCACGGGCCTTACTCTTAGAAGCCCTAGGGGCCCTTCGCCCTTCTTTGCCTTTTCAAGACGACCAGTTATTTACTCTCTCAGTTTTCTAGCGTCTTCTGGGGCCTTTTGAATTCATGTGCTTGGAAAGGCCCTTAAGAGAGTACAGTCTACAGAGGCAGTTGAAGGCCTTCTTGGTGCCATGGTGGCGTCTACGACACAGGTGGGGTCTTCCACGGGGTACAGGCCTGAGGGTTCTTGGAATAGACCCCGTGGAGTGCCTCTTCTGCTTCATTTGTTCGGCAAACAACAATATTCCCCGGTACATGCCTACGACCTAAACTCTCGGCCTGAGCCCTTCCCTTTAACGAAAAGTGGGGTGCCTTATGGGAGCCCACAAAAATTCCTGCTCTCCCTTACCCTCTTTCGCTCTGGTTTCACATCGTCTGCCACTTGCTTTTTGAATCATGTATCCCCTGATTTTTTTACTTCTCAAGATGATGCATCCCTGTCTTCCTTTCTTTTTCAGCATCACTCTAATGGTGCGCCGCCTTCGAGAGCGGTTCGGCCTCCCCTTGGCCAAGGCCACGCCAAGTCGTCCCTCAGGTGATTTCTTGGGAAATCCTCATCTGACTTGGCATGCCTTCCCGTCCGTCGCCTCCCTCGCTGCCGCCTCTGTAGAGGACCTTACCCAATTGGGTAAGCAGCAGCCCTTTAAAATACAGATGGGATCCCTGCATTTTTGTGTGCTGTGGGGCCTTTGCTCTCTGACGTTTTCGCTGTGCAGCATTGAGTTATTCCCCAAAGTTGCTTTACTTCTATGTCCTGCTTAGTAGTGACCCCTGAGCAAGAAGCCACGGGTGCCGTGCACGACTGCCAGCTTGAGCCTGCCTGTATGCTTTGTGCCATTGGGGTTCTTCGAGGCCCCTCTGCAGGTCTTGGATACCGTGCGCGGCTTGTTAATGGGTCCGCGATCCGCCTAATGGAGCTGGGGGGCCCCTCCTTTTTAGACAGGTTGAGGTGCCAGCAGCAAGAGACTCAGGGACCCCCGTATGAGGGTCTGCGGAAAGCAAGGGAGGCTCTGTTGGAGTTTCCGTGAGCTCCATTTTCTTTTATCTTTCTTATTAATCTCACTCTCGGGGCCGATGTAGCCTGAGCCTCCTCTCATCGTTACAGGGATCCAGCATTCTGATATTCAGATATATCTACATGCTAGCTTCCTTCCGCAGGCTAGTTTGGCAGCCACGTTGTTAGAGGTTGTGTTTTGCTGCATGATCTGTTGCGGTTCGCATGCGTTCGTGACCGCTCTTGTTGCAGCGGTGTGGGTCGAAAAGTAGCGGAGTGCGTGGCGCTGTACGGTTTGGGATTCTCTGCTGCTTGGCCGATCGACACGCATCTGATGCAGCACTCAATGGAGGACAAGGACTTTCATTCGTTTCTGGTTTCTTCTTCAGGTGAACAGAGAGTTTATTAGCTGTTGTCTTTGTTGCATTGCAGAGGGTCCGGAGGCTCGTCAACATTATATTCTATGCGGTAACGTTATCTTCTACGTGGTGGCTGCTGTTGACCTTGTTTCGTTCTTGCCGTTAGGCCACCTTCTTCGTAGGCCTCCTATCTGTCTCAGCCTCTGTCTGTAAATTTTTCCGCAGAAATTCATAAAACCCCAGAGGCAACAGCAGTGCTGAAGCACTTTCGCCGCAATCAGCTGTCCCCCTTACTTCATGACGCAATCCAACAGTTCAATCAAAGGAAATACGGGCCATTCGCAGGATGGGCACAGGCCCTCCTCTTCATAGGTGCCATTAGAAAGAGTAAAGTGCAACAGAAGGCGCGAGGATCCTTTGGAAAACCAAAAAAAGAGCCTGAGCCACACGTGGCCTAGGGCCCTGAAAAATATTCGAGGAAAAGGTCTCAAAGGACCTTACGGCGAAGCAAAACAAATAAAGGCATGAGCGCCCCTGATATTGTATCGCCGTCTTCGTATGCTGCTCACTCCCCAAAACAATATTCACAGGTTTCCCCTTGGTCCTTGTCTCATAAGGACAGGAAATGTTCGTGTGCCGACATTCCCGATCGTAGGACTTCAACAATCAATGCCTTCAGTCTGCACACGGCTGCCGCAATGTGGAGTTTTTTCCAAGCAATGCCTATTTTAGCGAAGAGAAGCTCTCAGCTGTCTCTAATTGCCATGAACGCTGGGATTTCAGGACTACAGAGGAGCAGCGAGGGCACTGCAGTCTTTCTTTGGAGCGAAAAGAACCCCATCACTATAGCTCGAGATGGTGGTATACCCTAGTGAGTTGTGTTACCATTGATCGCTTTCAGAAACCTTCATTAGAACGAGGTAAAACCTATGCTTCCAACAGGGGGACTACACTGCGTGTTCATATTACGCAAGAGGCTCTGCTCACCTGCTTAGGAAGAAAGATAACAGAGGTCGGGAATCTTACAACACATTCCCAGTTTGAAACAGCTAGAAGTCAAAAATTCACAGGTGAACATAGCAGCCTGTAGTATGTTTGTTGTTCTCCCAAAGGAACGATGTAAGGACCTGCTTCCTTTGGCCTCTCTCTTTCGCTTCCCCTAAACTACATCGAAAGGGCCCCTGTTCGTTATTTCACGAAATTGTATTCTTTAGACTTACATCTTATGGAGGTTTACAATCCGAGCCAGCCTCGTCGCATTATTTCCGCTTGGTTCGGTTCCACTCTGTCGCCTGTCTCTGTGGGGAGTTACCAGTTGTGCTTTTTGAAGGGCATGCTGCCGTTGTCTATGCTCTTCTTATTGTTCATTTCCAGTCTTTTACATTTCTTACACCTATTTTCAATATTTCTTCTTGATTGCAAAGTGACAATAATCAACCGCATTGTTCGCAGCGTTGCTTGCATGTCTCTGGTCCTGACCGCGTGGGCCAATGGTCTCAGTAAGTTCCACGGCCCAAAGATCGTGCACTGTGGAGCCAAATAATAGTAATTATATCCTTAATTAAAGCAATAGTACTCTAAGTGGCGTTGAGTGGCACTTAGACTGGCTCAAGGGACCGTGCTCCCCTTTGGAGGCCTCCCCATGCGAAGCATCAGTGAAGGCACTTCTCACGGAGAAACTCAGGGTCTTTCTCTTGTTGAGATCAATCTTTCCAAAACATCTTCTCTTTAATGCTAACTGCGACTCATCAGACCCCTTTTGGGGGGAAATGCAGGACAATATGGTAAAATGCTGCTCACTGAGGTGGAAGTGATTGGGGCTCAACACTAACTATGCAGATCTGACGAATCAGATACATCCTGCTGCAAATTCATATCCCAGTATTATCCGCTTTCAATGTGCCTACAAGCTCACCGTCGAGGTGGCGGTTAACCAGCATTGGCTCCCATGGCGAAGGTTCTGTATCGTCATTTCATCAGTCCCTGTCCAGGGATGAGGCACTCTCCATGGTCGAGTTAGAAGGTGGCGATAGATATAAATATCGTGGTGCTGCTATGTATTATTTCCCTTTCTCATTGCTTGTTCTGCATCTCCTCTGTGCTGCCTCTACCGCCACATCCTTTCCGGTAATAGTTGCTATCTCACTCTCCTCTGATCCTGCACTTCACGCCGAATTCTCTGTCTTTCAGAAAGGCGTTAGTATTCGTAGACAGTGGTACATAGCATTTCGGTAGTACTTACTTCAAATTCTTACGACTACGCAGCATCTATCATGTTCCTTGCTGTCTGCTGCCTCTTTCTTGTGTTTGAGAGCGAATCATGGAGGACGGATGGGCACAGGAAATCGATGAGACAAATTGTATTTTCACAATTTATGCACATAAACGATGTGTGACCTGCGCTTCTAATTCGTTTTTCTTAGTGATGGCCATGCTGATGGCAGACGACTCAATCGGCACGGCAGTAAAAAGCATCCTGCAGTCCGCATTATCGTCAGTCGTCGGCTCTCTTTCTCAAGTTGCAAAAGAAAGCTGTGAACGAATCGCACACACGGCGGAAGAGTCGGTCGAAGCAGCAGCACGAACGAAGAACTCACTTCTTGGTGCCATCGAACGTAAGGACACTTTCCGATGGACTGCATGCCATGTTGCACCCCAGGGAAGCGATAGCTAGAGTTGCTTTTGGTGCCTCTGGAAAACTTTATATACGTATTGACATGAACATCGGAAACGATGGCAGCTATGAAGGCATCTACCTAGCTGAGCCCACGTGTCACGTGGCAGCTAGTGGCTCACCAGGTCCCCCCTACAGCGATACTTATAGTGGACTATGCAGCCCTCGCTACACCCACCAGCCTTGCGCGCAGGACCTGCACTATGGCTCCTTGAACTCTATGCTTTCTTGTTACTTTGTAGACTTGGGAGATACTAAAGAGACCAATGTGGCACAGTTAAAGAACTATTCTATGCTCCATCAGAGGAGCAGATCAAAAGCCCTCGCGACCACAGAGAACAGACAGGAGAAATCTTTTGACAGCATCGAAGAACAGTCCACGACCTTGTACACGAAGATGAAATCAACTGCCAGAGACCTCATGAGCAAGATGGCTGACAAGCTCAAGCCAATCATCACATCGGCAGTTACAAGCAAACTTCCTAAGCCAAAAGCGGAGGCAAACGCACTCATGATGCAGGCCTGCTCCGTGGCCGATAAGGAACTCCAGGACATGAAGGACTCTTTGGAGGGGTGAGCGGCCCACCTTTTCCCCCTACCCAAATACAGCTGTAGTACTACGCGACCCCGCTATCAGCACGCACGCCTTGCAACCATATTAGCAGGACAAAGGCTTGAGCGCTAGCTAGTGGGGAATTACTACAAAAGGGGCCCTTGGTATTACGCTCTCGGTGGTGAAACCAGCGGGGGGCACCTGAGTAACCAAGCCTTTACATTTTGCGAGAATAGAATCCATTCACAGAGTCGAAGAGCACCCATTAAGGTTTATTTAGGATGCTGACAGCTTTTTGTTGGTGTCGTTTATGACTGTTGGTTGTAGTTATTGAGCCAGCAACACTCCTAGGCACCATGAGAGAGCCACATCAACTCTTATTTACTGCTCGGGCCGACAGGCGGTGCGCTTTGCGCTTTTCACTCGCTGGCAGTGTATCTTTTAAAAATCTAGAACGCATGTCGATATGCTCGCACATTGTACTGTACATATGCAACTAACCCTTGCTGCATCCTTTGCTTCGCATGCAGTGCTTAGCGGTTGTCGCCAATGTATCTCTTTCTATTTATGTGTTCGCTCCTTTCCCGGGCATCTATCCAGCTTTGAGGACCGCCTGTATCGAAGTCAATCAACAGCTCCAGAAACCTGAAAAGGCAAAATGAGCGAAATGCGTTGCCAATGTATCTCAAAGTAGCGCAGAAAAATGCAAATGCCATATTGCCGAAAAAGTCGGAAGCGATTGTAGTTACATGCTAAGCTGTTAATTGTCTGTAGCCAAGAATAGGAAAGAGCGATTATCCGACAAATTGGCTACCTCACCGCGTGCCTAGGAACTTCATATGTTGTTCTTTCTGTGCCCTAAATGCCTCCTCCGCATCCTCAAAGAACACAATGGCCTCTCCGCTCGGTCGACCCGAGGGAAGGGTTAACAGGCATACAGATGTCTCATACGGGCCAGCTAGTCGATAGTTTTTAAAGAAAGAGGCAACTTCCGCCTTTGTTGTAGAAAAAGGAAGGCCCTGGAATCACAAAGGCAAAAAGGGTTTTAGAATACAGGCACGAAGACTTAAGGGCAGTACTACGATACTTCAGTGTACGAGATTACTAAACCTAGGCTTTTTGTACCTAATATCAAATTAAATAAGCTGTTGTGGTCTAGATTGTGCTGTTCAATATCAGCAGTAGTTCGTAGGGATCTAGCTACATACACTTCACCAGTACTACTATTTGGACTTTTCCTGATCCCTTGAAGGCAAAATAGGACAATTGAATAGTTAAATTTTCCTTATCTTGCAATTGCTACGTGGATGTAGCCTGATCTTACTCGGACTCGAAGTCTTGGTGGTCTGTTTCGCGAGTGCAATATGGAGATGCACCGCTGCATCTGCCCATTGGATTCTTGGTACAGCACCCAGCTCCTACACTGCATGTAAATAGAGTTTTTCGGACTTATCGAGCTCAATAGGGAGCCTGATATCCAAAAGGGTAAGCTTGCTGTGCTTCGGCGTAGGCAGCCCCACAACGCGGGGGCCCCTCCAGCAGCCATTCGGAGGAAGAAAAAGCCTGAAACCAGAAGACTTGTTCTGTGAAATGAAAACAGCGATGTAATTCCTGCACTAGAAGTGAGCACATGATTTTCTTCCTTGGTTGGGACTAATGCGGCTGCATGCTGCAAAATGGGAATTCGCCTTGGGGCTCCCATGCTGTGTTACTGCAGGCCAGTACTTGTAAGATATATCAAGTTGAGGTCCATAGCCTGATTAAATTTGTTATGCAGTAGAAGCAGGAACTGGCGGCGCTTCTCAAGTCTAGGCTAAAGAAAGTAGCGTCGCAAAGTTTCCTTTCTTGTGCTCTAGGATGGATTTCTTTTGTGGTGAAAGATTATGTTGTTTCCCCGCCCCTTCGAAGGTATCCGTAGGGGGACACTAAAGTATAGACTCAATAGAAACCTATTCGAAAGTTACTGAGTGTCTCGCGAAAGAGCTCCCTTCTTCTCTGCCAGCGCTCTCAGAGTTACCCAGACAAGGGAAGAGGGACAACTGGAAGGCGTTGTGCAGGCAGTCCGGGCATTCACAGTTAGATAGGCATAGCATCTAGCGCACACGTAGACAACACTGCGCCGTCCTTTTTCACGCTGGCAGTACTCTATGACAGATAAGATATACGACTAGTTAATCAATTAGCCAATTCCTTAGTAATTCTTAGTTGAATACGACTAGTGTAGTAGAAAATGCCTAGGCGTAGTTGGGCTCGCTAAATAAATCCCCCTTCAATTCAAAGGCACACACCCTCGTGTTCAGTACCTGTCCGCCGATACCATCTTCAGGCAGAACAGCCGAAACGTTCCGGCTCTGCCGCTTACCCCGGCCCAAGTAAAGTCACTTTCCAGGCATGCAGAACAACGAAACAGTGCGATTGAGAAAACAAAGGGGGCATGGGGAATAAAACTTGTTTGTCAGCGACAAAAGTGAAATTGATGGGAACAAAGCCACAGACAGCAGGCAACACCGCATGCAGGGCCAAGACAACGCGGCCGCGCTCGTGCGAGGGCTCATTGTGGTCGGAGTTTTGAAGCGTGTGAGCACCTTGCTACAAGAAGACGCTAGACAAGCTACATGTGTAAAGGGAATCAAATACACAGTAACTTGCCAGTGCTTCAGCGCCCTTTGGGCAATCTCTGCATGCAAATATAGTCGGTGCATGCACCATAGTTGATTTAGAGGCCCCGAAGAAGCATATAATTATGCAAAAACAAAATGCTCTTGTGTTCCTGAGAATAAATTTAACTGTAAAAAGCAATTCAATAATAACCAAAAGCGTTTCAGGCAATACGCACAATCAAAAATAGGTTTTTAAGGTAGAGTATGTGCTGAGGGGAATAACTGCCAAGAATGGCGGTGAGTAAAGTCCAGGACGACTGGCGCTCTGAAATAAACAGATGCGCAAAGTCTAACAGACGCAGCAAGACTCGCAATGGCTTCTCCCTTGACCAATGCGGTTGGCACTCCTTAACCCGTGTTACCGGAAACGCTTGTCCCTCCGTCTTCCGTACTCAAGTCAACGTATTCTTTAGCTGCTGTATGAGGCAGATCTTCAAGAGGGACGAGACACCTGCGGTGCTGGTTGTTGCGAATAACTTGTGGAGTTTCAAAATTTTGACAATAAGCAAATATTGACATTTTTGTGGCTCCTAACAATTTCGGGAATTGAAAAAGTAAGAAGATGTATTGTTTTGTGATAAAATCGCAAATGGTCCTCGCCATCTGACAGTAAAATCCTTCGTCTGGCCATGTACGTTAGAGGGTTTGTCAATTGGCCAGGGCCACATCTCCAGGCTACATACACACCCGAACGCCGTTTATCATGAGTTCGTGCTTGTTGCGCATAGGCTTTGCTCATACATTCGCGTGCACTTGCCAGCTTTTGGTGTTCTCTAAGTCCCGTAGCTGCCAGGCTAGTTGCTGAGCGCGGACTACCAGCTAGGCGCGAACTGCACACAGGCTCTTCCGCGTGGACCAGGGAAGAAGCACAGCTGTTGGATAATTGCATTGTTGTGTTATAAACCCCTTCAGAACGAGAAAGAAAGTCAAGCTAAGCACATTGCTCTGAATGAGCATAAAGTCAGAAATGCTTCAACGCGTTGGTATTGGCGTGCTCTTCCTGCTCATCTGCCTCAGGGGAGACCACCTTGGTTAGAATATGGTCACTGTGGAGGCAGGCCAGAAAGGCATACCAGAACGCACCAAGGAACCTTGGGTTCCATTAGTTGCTGATTCTTCTGGGAAAGTCTAATAACTCTCAAACAGAACGTACTAAATGAGGGAATTTGTGAGTCGTGGCAGAGCTGAAGCAGGGGTGAAATGGACAAAAAAATTTGCTGAATCTTTCGAGAACGGCTTAGATGCTATCGTAACCCTGCCTTTCGGGAGTTCAGCAATAGGTTTGTGTTCATTTCAAACTAATGCCTTCCAAAGAACAGCGCACTTTGCACAAAGGCAGGTTTAAAAAACGTGCGTGGCTTCAACTGCTGACAATATGGGCATGACAACAGATACTCTGTATCGCGAAACGCACTTAAGGCCGCCCAAAAACCGTGAGACTCTTGAAACTGTAATGTGAATCCCATTGTGGCTCCAAAGAACATGATTATTTGCGCCACTCAAAACGGCACTGCGAAGCAAGGAGAGTATATACGCGCTACGGAGTTCCCGCTTCGTTGAGAATCGCACCAGGCCGCCCTCACGTGGTAGTGCTTAAACCTTTGGCCACTACTGTTAGTGGCAGGCACATAGCTCTTAAGTTCAACAGAAGCGTAAATCACTGCAGACGTGAAAAGCTGCGTCACTTAATAGTGAGCCGTTGGAGCTTCGCAACAAGCGCGTCGGCGACCATGCTGGTGCCTCAAAGTGCTTGTGCTTCACTGTAGGGTTGTACTGCGGGGTCGCCCAAGCCAGCAAACTACCCTAGGGTTTTCGAACTCTTGCAGACTCTTAGTAAGGTGCTTCACAAAAAAAATGTTAGGTTTACAAAGTTCCACACCGCATGGAGTTCGTTTCCCTCACTATAACAGCTGCTCAGTCTCGGTGAATAGGTTGGAATGAAAAGCAGTAATTTAGTGTTTTGGGGCATATTCAGCCTGGTGTAAGAGGCAATAACCCACCAATGCGTCACTAGCATTGGCTGTTTTAAAGAATTGACGCTCATACTCGGGCAGCGCCGTTGCCGGAGGAGATAAATGACTACCGATTAGCGTTGTGGTTGCCGGATCAGCCTCCGTTGTCCAGCTCACACACTGCATTTCGCTAACGTTATCAAAGAAGAGTGTCAAAAAACATTCTACAGTGACATTTCGGTAATTTTATGAAAGCTATCAAAGCATAGCATCTCCCTTGCTGGTGCGAAATGGTGACGGCTGCCCTGTGTTGCTTCAATTTAAATCGAATCCGGCTCAATCCATGCAGCCAAAACACGGAATTCCGTGAATACAGTTGTTCACATAAAAAGTCCGCTGGCATGTGCCTGTGAACATCACTGCTTGTCTGGCGGCGGCTGAGGCGCACGCAGTAGGTGCCATTGGTGCTTCTAGATGTTTCACCTAAAGGCTAAGGCATCACTTTTGTAGACAGCCTTCCAGCTTTCCTTCATAGACTCATAGAAATCCCAATAAGCTTGCCGTTGGTGTGGCATTGACAAACTCAAACCGAGTACAGGTATACTCGATCTGCGAATGCAGGAGTGCAACACCGTTTTGTGACCTTTATCTGGGTGAATAAGGATTGAAAAAGAGTGTCTGTAAAGTCAATGTCGAGTAGAATGCGGACCTGTATAGCTAGTCACGCAACTTGCTAGTACAAGGAAACGAGAGATTTTGCTATATAGTAGACTTGTTCAGAAGTTCAGACTCAACAGACATGGGCGCTCTTGCGTCCTATTTTATCATCAAAGCCGGGTTTGCTCAAGCGCGCTTGTAGAATCCTGTATTTTGCCTTCTTCAAAAATAGCATCTGGCCACCACTCGATCTCCTCTTCGTGCAGTGGAGGCTTTCGCTACCGCCAATAGTGCTGACCCATGGATAAGTTCAACAGGGTGTTCTGGACCACCAGCAGATGGCCAACTTGCTGGCTACTCGTTATTCTTTTAGGCATTCGCGGACTCTTGCTTTATATTTGCCCATTTTCACTGTTTTTAAAGCCAAAGATGTAATACAGTTTTTCTATTGAAGGACCCAGCTGCAATGCAACAAAGATGCGATGCGTGGTCAGAGCCGTAGTCGCTTACTGCGCTGCTGAGCAGCTCCCATGAAGACTCCGCCTTACACTGTTAGGGTACCCACTCTACCCCTCTCCAAATAGACGAGATATTTGTTGTTGAGGAAACCGAATTTCTTTTTCTTGCACTTTCTACTACACTAACCTCCACAGCAAGCAGATTTGGCCGCATGAGTGCCTGCCATTGGGTCAGCCATTGCACATCCAAGACCACGTCATTATACACAGGTCCAACATAGAAGTAACGACCACGTACAGAGGATCTCCTTCTGGTTTGAAGCGGTAATCGAGCTAAGTATGCCTATCTCTTGTATTCTGGCGCCCATCAGCAAACCTGGGTCCTTGGGACTGCGCTGACGAGTGAACTCGCAGAACGATATCCTACGTTTTCTCCTCAGACAACAGATCCACTTTACGTAAAGTGGCAAGTAACGCTAGCATCCCTTGACCATTGATGGGAACTTGTGTCAACACAAACTTGATCCACAGTGGGTCAGAAAGTCCCCAACTGCGGCTCTATCCTCTGTTGCACCCTTCACTACACCACAGCCTGCGTGAAGGGCTTTCCGTTTCCCCGATGCACCTTCTTTGCTTGCCATACAGCCTGCTTTTGTTGTGTCCAGTCCCGGTGCTCAAGCTCATTGGCCTTTTACTTGCGCTTTCATTTCCGCATAATATGTCCCAATTTCTCACATTAGAGGCAGGTGCACCAATAGGGGACTGTTGGGGGCTGACTAGGAGCGCGAGTATCCCCTAGCTATATTTTCTAGTTCACCTTAGACTCTAGGCTAGGGCCACCTGGCACAGCCTTAATAGAACTGCTTTTAGATCCCGAGTTGGCGCTTCCTTCCAGCCGGTGGCACAGAGGTTGCGCTCATTCGATCTTAAAGCCTCTCATATTCCAGCTTTTATGAATGCCCCAGAGGCCGGTTGCGCATTCGCTGAGTCGCTGCCGAAGTTGCAAACACCTGACATGATATTTCGGGTAGACCCAACATGAATCACTGGTTAAGTAGCTGCTTGCATGCGTTGCACCATTTGCTAGCCACAGTTTCATACTTCTCGATGGATACATTGATATAAGCATGAAACCCTAGGGCTAAGCGCTGTCAGTCCTCTCAACGCTTGCTGTTTGACCTGCAACCGGCATTAGCCGATAGGTCAGGGCCTGTGTGGGTGCTTGAGCTAGTAATCCCTGCACGCAGACGACTGCCGCGGAAGTAATGGATCCACATAAAAGCAATTCTTCCTCAAAGAAAGAATACGCAGGTGCGCTCATTG
Organism: Cyclospora cayetanensis; assembly: GCF_002999335.1. Classification (NCBI taxonomy): domain Eukaryota; phylum Apicomplexa; class Conoidasida; order Eucoccidiorida; family Eimeriidae; genus Cyclospora; species Cyclospora cayetanensis. The sequence continues at coordinate 149,359 of NW_020312281.1, read as the reverse complement.
TTCCTCATTGGGGGGTGCCAGGTGGGGTGCATCTTTAACCGGCTGAGGCTATCTTGGGATTCTTGCTTATTCTTACGGCCGTCAAACTTTCCGATTGGCATATCTCATCGGCACACTTATATAGACTTTATCGGCTGGCCATTAATGCCTTGCTCCAGGTTCCGGAGCCACTGCTTTCTCATTAACTTGCAGGCCGGCCTCTGCCGCGCCAACAGGCGTTGTGGCGCAGCCAAACAGGGCTTTTGCTCCTCCAACCTCTTGCCAAGAAAACTCAAACCACTGAATCGCCGAATGAGTCTGTCAAAACCAAGCACCTGCTGTAGCAAAAGCTGACATCCTCCTGCATGCAGAATCAGCGGATGGGCGGAAAACAAAAAAAAAAGCATGCGGTGCTAGCGACCGCGACTTTCCACCACCTAATTCTGCATGGATTAACTTGACCTCAGAATATATAATACTCGTAGCAAGCTATTGACTACCTTTCAGAATACCTTCGTTCTCTCCCGACAACGCCCCTCAGCTTTCCGACATGGGGGGAGAAGAACAGCTTCGGTGCGCAGCTGTACCCTCTTGCACTCCGAGCGTTCACAGATAGTTCCGTGAAGCATCTAACGCACTTGCGCCTTCTTTCATCAAGCTAGGAATACTCTGCAACAGATATGATATACTAACTATACCAATTAGTCAATTTCAAACTGATTTTAGTTACGTGTAACGTGTACTAGAGACTGTGCCAGTGCGGCTCAGCCAAACACAAGCATGTTGGACCGGCTGTCAACAGGTACAGGAAAAAGTTTCCGGAAGGACAGCTTGAGGTTTTACGTGTGGCTGGTGGGCTGTATAAAACACAATTCATGCTTTCAGGATATACGCATTATGCTTCACTGTTGTGAGGACTGTAGATGTGTGACACCACGTTCATGAGACATCGCTGGATTGCCGGTGTGAATCTATGAAATCGCATTTAATGTGCAGCTGAGCTATAGCATTGTCAGTTTGCAGCACGCGAAAAGTGCAGGCAAGTAAGAGTCAAACCCGGTGATCCACCGCCACCCAGCATACTCAAAACTGAAAGTAAGAGGGTATTTGTGCTTGGGAAGCTCTTTCTCTTGCTTTTTTGCCGCAGAATAGAGTCAACCTTTAGTGGTAAACATGACTGGCTCCTTTTATGAAGCGTTGGGAGGGGTGCGTGTGCTGTAAGACTTGGCATTACGAGCAAGCCAGCAAATCTCAAATGGAAATGTCCAATGAAGACGTGCAATCCACACTAGAGCCTCAGTGAGGTGTCTGACTCTACCAGAAGTTTCCACTCAGAAGACAGTAAAATGGATGAGCCAATTGGGGGAAATAATGCATGAGGAGATAATGCACAGTTCTTCACACCTGGGATTGGAGGAGAGGGGTTTGAAATCGATATGTTTAACAAGCTTGGCGGTCCGGGTGCCTCCGGGAGGAAGAAGTGAGCGCAAATCATTTGACGATGCAGATCGATACTTTTTGGTGTTCATTGGCCATTAATTAGCAAGCCATACGGTGCCTCCGCCTTTCTTCCTACAATTTGAGGCCGGGACCTAATTCCTTCATTTAATCTGCCAAATGAAGGCTAATCCCTTCTTCTTCTAGCTGTTGTCTACCTAACGTCTCCTACCGAGGAAGTCTGATTTTCGCAATGTACACCGACCTATGCATTGAATTAATGCCACCAGCGTTAGCCATCTGGGGACACCTACACCCTTTGTCGTTTGCCCTATCTGATGCAGCCTATGCACACACCAACAGAAGACACCTGTATGTAGCTTCGGCTCCCTTTGTGCAAATAGTTTTTCTGCTGGAAAGAGCACTACTACTGGCGAAAAGGCGCATGCGTTTGCTACTAATGTATGAACACACGCTTTTGCGTTCATATGAGTAAAATTCACCTATACATGTGTATATACAGCCTTTCGTCAATTTGTATGTGTAGCACCACCATACTTGCGGGCATTTGTGTACGTTTATAATATATATGTATATGTGCGTATATTACTTTTGCCTTTATCGTCGCAGATATTTCAAAAATCATATACTGTCGTATATACACATACACATAGGTGCAGATTCATTTCTAAATCAAGACTCACTTGTGCACGGATGGGTGCATATGCATAAATCTGGACGCCACACAATACGAATTCCGTGTTTACTCATTGCAAGGCTTTTTTCCGATTTTCGCAGCAGAAATAAACCTTACTTGTGGTTTGCACTTTCGGTAGTACATATGGGCAGTTACTGATTTGCGCGCATCTTTCTCCCCCCTAAACGAAGACAGTGCTGATCGTGGCATTGAGCTGGAAACCTGCATGGCGTGTGTTGAAAGACCGTCAACAGGTATTTAATTCACTCCCACGCGACTGTAAAAGCCACTCTTTCTTCCTGTGCTTCATCATTTCGACTGAATGAATGCCATCATACAAAACCCTAAGAAATAATCTCCACCATCTACAAATATGGTAGGTAAAGTAAGTGGATCTGTTCGACATCCCATTGCATAGGGCCTTGTATTTTTGCTCATGATTCAAACAACAAACTTTGTTTACACCTTTATAGAAGACTTTCAATGCCTCGAGTACAAGGAAGTGCTGACCACCCTGCGCTGCACTCTGGACACAGTGCCTGCAGGGGTAGACGCGGTGGGGCATTCCGATCGTAGGTTTGACGATACTAAGAGAATATTTCGATCAGTTAATCTGTTTCCTTATCAAAAGTTAACAATCAAGAAACTATGACCATGTGGTTTTGTATTGGGTAGGTGTCGAAGGACAAACCGAGCACCTTACGCAGTCTCGAGTTCGGTTCTGTGAACAGCCACAAAAGCGAGCAAACAAAATGTAAAGTATGTATGCTCTGCCACTTCACATAATTTTGGTGGGCTGGTTTGGCAGATAAACGATAAATACCTGGCTTAGGTTCTCATATGTGTCCATTGATTTGCTGTTCCTGCAGGTCGTCCTGTCCACCGGTTAGCCTGCGGTGTATGCATGGGTCTTTGGCGCAAGCCTGGGCATACTCTGGTGTAATAATGTTGAAATCATTAGTTGATCAAGCAAGCCAAAATAGCAATGAATAAATAATTGGAAAACGAACTTCTTGTACGGCTCGGTCAAATGAGTACGCGGGGATGGATACAGCTGCAGGGAATGGTGGCAAGGCCTGATTAGGCCCTCCCTGGCTTGGGGCAGCTATATGGCTGTTTTCTGTGGTATGAGCGACAATCCCTGCCTCTTTTCACTTAAGTTATGTTCGTGCATCCTTTTAGTCCCGTGGATCTTGAAACAAACTGTTGTGATTCTCTGATTGGTGAGGTCACCCCTGGCCTAGGCCCTCATAGGCTGTGTCTCCCTCTCTTCTTTACTGTTACTCTGACTTCCGGTCAGTCATCCGCTAACTCGTCCGCTGCTGCCTTATGCGCCCTAAATGGCCTTTTGTTTCTTGTCTTTCACGTAGAGGAAGTTATCCTCACGGAACCAGCAACTACTAGAGCGCGGATGTTACCGCACGGCATTGACTGAAATCTTGCTACACTCAGCGAGCCATTCTCACTGCTGCACATAAGTAGCATTCTGTAGACCTTCTGAGGTGGAGCCATAAGCTTTAGTTCTCGGAGTTGCAAATCGCAAAAGCACTTACCCTTAATGCCCCTGATCTTCCGTTCACTTTCTTTCCCACTAGCCCTAGCCTCTTGCCTTTGTGTATGACTGCCCCCTATGCCACCCAATGTCTTTTTCCGCGGCATTTTGTGCTTTCGCTGTTTTCCCCTTCTGTGCAGCGGTTTGTTGAAGATGGTTCGCCACCTTTCACTATTGTGGTTGTCGGCAGCGTGCCCCTACCTTCTAGGGGTGACTTGGTGTGCTGCCTCTGGATCCACCTCCTCCACTACAGCAGAAGAGCTTGCTGCTCTTATAAACAGTATCAAAACAGCAGCACAGGCAACCGTTTTGGCAGCTGGCAGACTCCAGGGAACCCCCAGCAGCGTCACCAGTGCCACAGACTCATCCCAGGGTGCTACATCAGTAAGCAGTTCGCCAGTTGCTAGCAGATCGAGCACTGTAGTATCAACGGGAAGGGTATCATCCTCAAGCTCGAGATTTAGAGCCCCGAGAGCACAGCAGACTGCTACTTATTCAGATTCCGCTACTGGAAACAACGGGCTAATACCCAGCACATCATCCACTTCTGCGTCAGGTGGGAGAATGCTATGAAGGAACAAGATTGAAATAGGCACAAGCAAGCATATGAAAGTGCTTAAAAGCAAGCACGTAGCCTTCATTGGGGTGTATTTCACACAGCTCATGCTTCATGGAGCTCAATGGTACCTAGCTCGCGGGGAGCTAACCACCTGTCACCATCATATCTTCCAGCCTAGGCCTTCAAATAATCTTCATCCTCTCTGACTCCTATTATATGTTCACACTGTTATGCTATGTGCATACTAGGGACGAGAAGTTCGTCAGGTTCAACTCTAGCCCAAACGCAAAGCAGCAATTCGAGGAGCCGCTCTGGTTTAGCTTCTCCTTCAACAGCTTCGGTGTCCTCGTCTTCCACAAGTACTCCCAGTGGGAGCAGGTCTGTTCTGTATAACGTGCAGCAGAGTGTTGGTACCACCGTCTCCAACGGATCAAACGGCAGCAGTACCACCGTAACTCAACCAAAGAATAAGTCTGGAAGCACCAGCTCAGTAGTCACAGATTCTTCTACAAGTGACAGCTATGTAATTCTCAACAACGGAGTCGCTAGCAGTAATGGTGGGAGTGCTCTTACCTCTGCAACAACTACTGCCGCAAGTCGATCTCGGTCTAGCACTCCTACGGTCTTATCTGCGACTACCACCTCTGCCTCCTCTAGCAGTACAGGAAATGCTGTTACTTTTCTTGAAAAGCGGATTGACGCTCTGCAGCGATTAAGGGATAGTCTGCAAATTATTGCTACAGAAGCCACGTCTGATCTTCTCACTATATCACAGGAACAAGAGCAACTGGAAAAGATCCTTGCCACAGTGTAGACAATAAGAGGAAGAAAGAACAAGAAAAGGGCAATGTGGGGTACAGCGGGTGATGAGCAGTATTTATAAGCGCTCCAGCATTTTTATAGCTATTGCATTAACAGATGCAACGACAACAATTGTGACTGATAGGCTGGTTGTGATTGTTTCGGCTGCACCCCCGGCTGAAGCTGCCGTCACCACTGAAACGGAGCTTTGCTATACCCCTGGTCTGGTGTACCTGATGGGGGCAGCACAATTTTAGTAGCAGCAAAGTGCTGCGCCGACAAAGTCGTTCTACCGAATGTCCAAATTTACGCACGGACGGAAAGAAACAGAAAGACTAAACTGCCGACTTTTATACACTGCGTGTAGTGCTTTTTGCTTATTATACCGTCCAGAAGTAGAAATAGCTAGGTACTGGTAAATGATGTGAAGACATATATATTTTTTCCCTAGGCTGTAGAAACTGAGGTGCATGTGGCCAGTCCGAGAAATACTGAAATAAGCCGGAAGAGGGCAAAATTCGGGGGGGGGGTAGAAAAGAAAAACCTGGTGTACTGACGCACATATGACCTGTATGGAGAGAGAATCGGTAGAGGAAGATGAGAGGACAGCTCTGGATTGACTTTCGTGGGTACATTCAGGTATGCCGACACCAGAGACCACCCGGGCGTTCCTTGACTGCAGAGCAAAGCACACTAGGGCTGTCCACACATGCTTCCCGATGCAGTATTTGGATGTTTATTCGTTCAAACCTCTTTTTTTGCATATTATTTTGATTGTCGGTGGTTTATGCAATTCCATGTAGTCTTGGTCTCTGTCTTTCGCACTCGCAGCTGGCTGTTGGAATACTGCTTGAGCCCCCATCCACACCTTTTCTCGTCCACCCTCCCCTTACTTTCTCCTACCTAGTCGTTAGAAAGCAAAATGGCGCTTCCATCCGCTACATGCTCTGCCCAAGAGAAAGGAAGCAGTAGCCCTAGTTACTGCTCTGCCGGGGCCAATCCAAGCAATAGCAACTGTTGCTCTACCCAAGGCATCTGCAATAAGAACGATACCTGGGTTTCCCAAGGCGTTCAGATCCCTTATGCTATGTGCATTTGCATTGTTGGGGGCGGGAACATAGCAGGCGCCGCCGCCGCTTGGTTGGCAAGGCAGCACAAGAACCTTTGTGTGCACGTCCTCACAAGGCAGCCAGGAAGGTGGACCCGGAACGTTAAAGTCAGGGCGAACCCTCTGTGCAGATGGGCTTCCATGGAACCATATGAAGCGAACATTAAGGTGTAGGTTACAAAGACGAATACTCCTCATGTTCTGCAGCGATCCAACAGAGTGTACTTGATGGATGTCTTGTACTGATTCTGTCTCCCCGTGAAGTATTGTCGTAGCAATCACACCCACACCAAGAGCCGCTTGTACCGGCTCTTTCTTCTCGCAATTTAAGTCCAATGCTTCTGTTGCCTTCAGGATAACTGACGACCCGGCGGTGGCAGTAAGTAGCGCAAGTCTTGTTATGCTTGCCGCCCCAGCACATGTGCACTTGGACCTGCTGAAAAAGGTTAAGCCCTATCTCAAACCTGGATGCATCCTCGGGACTCTCTTTGCGCAAGGTGCGAAATGGACACTGCGAAGTTTCTAGAGGATTCTTTGAGCATTTCTCATATCCCTACAACAAATGCAGCTGTAGTGTGTTGTCGCCCTTGTTTTAATTGCCCGAATTATCGCCATATGTACCGCCATTGTGCGCCTCCTTTCCCCCATGGGCTTCCCCATGCTATGTAGGAAGGTGTGGTTTCTGCCGGCCACATGCACGTATTTTGCGGGGTTTGGGCTTCGGTGATGGGTATCGTTGTGCGGCATGACTTGCATGCTCCCTCTGGTGATTAAATCTTCAAGACGCCCAAACAAGCTGGTTCACGGGGTGTGATGCTGCAGGAGGCTTTGATTGGGCTGTAGAAAGTGCCCTGGGTACTACTCAGTGCCAACTCAGTGCGGTCTTTGGTCTGCAGCACGTCCCGTGGCTAGCTCGCTGGGAGGTGAGCTTTTTAAGCAAGAAAGGCTACAGGATATAGCCAGCATGTGAAGTGTGCTTCGCCGACTGGGGCTTGAAGAGCAAGGGAATGTAGTTTTTTCGGGGGGCATGGTTAGACGTGGGTGGCGTGCCACAAATACAGCCGGAAGATTCTTGAGCCTTCTACATCTTTATGGGGCATTGGAGCACCCGCTCACCTGCGCCATAAGCACATACATCCGAGGGTTTGAGCTAATCATAGGTGCTCGCAGTACAATGGTCATTATTTTTAACTGCCGCGACCCACAGCAGGACACGTGCACCGGTTTCCTTTTGAGGTTTCATAGTTTGCCGTCTATGCCGTTTGCATGCAGGAGTACGGCAAGTCTGTCGAGATTATTGGTCCGAAGGAGTTTTTGTGTATGGCAGTTTCTCCCCCGTGTGCAAGATCAATGGTGCAGATGATAATGCAGTTCTGCTTCGACCAACCTTGCAAGCTGCTTCCCAATTTCCTTAGCTTGACCCTCACCCCAAGCAACCAAATCATCCATCCGGCAAGGTAGTCCAACTGCAGCCAGTTCATCCCGTTCCTATGTTTTCCGTTAGCGGGAGCTATCTCGGAGCTATCCTTTTCGCTAGCGTTTTTAGGCCGTTTATTTTTGTGAAACCACTCTTGATGGCAGCAAAAGGGGGCAGAACTGCGTGCACTACAGCCAAGTCAGAAAGAACGCTTGCACGCAGGTACTATTCTATCTTCAAGCACTGGGACGGCGTTCGCGCTTACCGCCAAGATGAAATTTCATGGGGGTTATACACTGAATTTGATGCAGAGGCCGCAAAGTATTTGGCTTTAATGGACGAAGAATTGCAGAGCATTAAACGGGCACTCATTCAAAAATGCCCTGATTTGGACCTAAGCACTGTTCGCCCAGTTCAAGAGCGAATTGTTGAACAATACGGTAAGCGGCGCATTTATCAGTACCCCTTCCCTAGGATCATCTACTACATCACTGATCTGTTCCGCAAGGATAGTGGCTCAAATTTATCCATATACTGCTTTATAGCTTGCTCGCTTTTCGGTGATTCTTCAGGTGATGATGTGAAGGACCGCAGCAGTTTGCAGACAGTGATGTCGTCCAATAAGGGCTATGCATCGTGCCGCACGCCAACCATTGCAGTGCCAGGTATGAAGCCCACCTTAAAGTTTAAACGACAAGTCCACACGTTTCATAAACCTCAAAAATAGTTATGCTTCTATTCAGTCTCGTCGCCTATCTGTCCTGGTATCATCCTGCTAGCTTTGAGGGGCATTCATCGCCTCCCGATCTAACGCATGTGTAAACACATTTTGCTACTCATCGTCCGTGCCTGCTGGTGTTCCTCTATTCTGCCAGGCGGGTTTCACCCGTGCGTCCAGGGCCGCCTATTCCAAGAAGACGTGCCGAGCGGCCTGTGCGTACTACGTTGTATCGCCGAGATGGTGGACGTGCCCACCCCTACCATAGACCTGATGATCAAGTGGCACCAGAAATGGATGAACATCGAGTTTCTCAAGGACGGAAAGCTAAACCCAGAGACAATACACCTCACCACCACACCAGCTAGATACGGGATCACCACCGTTGAACAGCTAGCCGCAACAACCCTCCGAGGCTGCAGCGGCTCAGCCCAGGTGTCCAACAAATAACTTGAATTGTTTTATTGATGCAGTGGAGAGGAACTACTCACCGCAAACGTCATCATGTTCAATTGGTCTCTGCAACTTTACCATCCAGTGCAAAGAGCGCTAGTTGCACCTTTAGATGTCGATGTATACTTAAAAGCAATAAAAGCCTGCAGATCTGAAGTGGCTTTTGGTAGTGCATCCAAGCTAGCTCGCTATGGCCTCTCCTTTTCATTTCCCGCTCGCTCTCTCACTATGCGAAGCCATGCGTTCGCTCCTCTTCATGAATTTGTCCCAGTCGTATCATCATTCAAAGCTGCGCGCTGCAGTAGCAGCATGCCGTCTCCTCCTATCCCTAGTTCCCGGCTCTTTACCAATTAGCCTGCATACCTGTCTACTGATCTACCCGTAGGCGGGCCAGCTACTATCTAGGGTATTAGGTTACTGCCTCAGTAGTTCCTGCTACTTGTCATGTTCGTATCACCAGGCATTCAAATGCATGCATGCACGGTGTAAACCGTACAGACGGTATGAAGAACTATGTCACTCACTTTAGCCTTCAAGAGGATCAGACAGAGTTTACGAGGTTAAAGCCCGCTTGCTCGTTCCGCGTGCATCGAAAGTCCCGAAGGCTTCGAAGCGTTAAGCTTCAGTGTAGGGGGCTCGGCGCACAGGCCAGGCGTTGTTCTATGAAGCCGTTGTCGTTCCCGTGGCTACTTCGGAAGCTCGCCGCTCACGGTCAAGGTGGTGCAACTGTTCAGCCGATGCAAAGGCGGAAGCAGTCGTTAAAAACTGCAAAGGAAAGTGACCTCAGAAGGAAAAGGCCAAGGCATCTTTGCTGCCCCTATGACCTCGCAAGGGTAAACAAGCTATTGCTTTCCAACTGTCACCCGCCCTACGGGTAATTGCTCCCTCCCTTATGCCCCTACACTTTAAGCTCACCAGCATACGTGCCACTGCCGTTAGGCACCAAGTTGAAGGACTGTGTAAACTTCATGGGAGGATTATCCTCGATCGCCAAGTCCCCTGGCCGCGGCATTCAACACAAGAGGTTACAAAGCACATTCAGCAGGACCCAAGGGACGACACTACTCAGTGCGCTTGGGCACTGGGTAACAGGGAGTGGAGAAGCAGAGCTCATGCGCAGGTGAGATCCGTAACTTGCAATGCATGCATTGCATTCGTCCGCGAATAGAGATAGCTTTGGGCACTACTATAGTCGCAGCTGCAGCAGTTGTGGCGCCTGCTTTTCACACCTCACATGGTGCAACAGGTCGCTGCGGGTCGGCCCCTCACTTACCGCAAACGATGATAAGGACTCCTCCGTTCGGCGTAGGTTGGCAGTCGCAGGTCACGAGCTGGTGCTTCACGACTGCTGGCAGTTCCTGTAGCTTCTGCACAATTGCTGCAGCCCCCCGGAACTGCGTTCCTTCATAGGTCAATAAGGAGTTTTCTGTGTACAACTCGGCCAGGCCCGCCCTGGCAGAACACGACACACGCTGAACTCTTAATATCCTCTCAACAGTGCACGGTAAAGGGCTCGCAAGGGCAAAGTGAAGCCGCCGCTTGATTTCACGAATCGGGATACACTCTGTGCGAAGGTGATACCAGAAGTCTCAGTAGGATTTTAAAGAGCAGAAGGGCCCCTATGAAAGTACCTCCAAAAAATTGTCTGCAAAAGTGTGTACAGGTGTGATTACACAAGTACCTGTTGCTGCGGAAGGTCTCATAGTAGACCTGGACGAACTGCGGGCCGATAGAGTCAAAATGGGGATTCAGCTGCAGCATCGTCACGCCCTGAGGAGACACATTGCAGACGGGATTGCGACAGTCTATGCTCATCAACAATGACTTTGGTATGTTTTGCCTTCCAGTCCTTAGAAACACTAATTCTAGGAGTTCTAAGGGATCAAAGGAAAGCGGAACGGTAGAAGCACGATACACAGCCATGTCCAGGATGACTCATACGCAGCTGTAGTACTACAGTCTGCTATTCGTGTCCCCAGACTAATGTGATTGCTACGACTGCCACTCCTCCCTCAACTGGTGGCGGTGTTATGTCGCCGCCGCTGTTACGATACTGGTAAATGCGTGTGACACCAGAGACACAAAAGGCTGCCGTACTTGGTAGGTGTAGTGGTGGCTTATTCAGGGCCTTGTTGCTTGTGATGGTGCGTTGTTTTCCTTTGCTGTGAAGCAAATGGCCTGAGGAAGAGGCGCTGACCAGCATATGGTGAACAAATGGGTCGCACATATACTTGGAAAATCTAATGAAATAGTGCGTTCCTGTGGCATTTTAAAAAAGTCAATGGGCGTCCTCTGCACACTGTGGGCGGTAGGGGTTTCAGCTGGGGCATGACCCGCACAACCTGCACCTATTGTACGAAGAACGCACCCTTTCTCTCTTCACTGCCTCTCTTCAATAGTTAGAAACCTCTAATGGTGTTACTATTGCCTGAAAACCCCACAAAACGAGCCCTAAACGCAGTAGATTGTGGACGCAGCCCCAGCCGTAGTCCCTCCACCCCGACCCCCCTACCACCTCTAACCTGAACGCCACCAGGAACCTTCTAGACCTGAACATGTGCAGCCCGCTCTTCCCTCCCCATCTTCCTCATTCTCGCATTGATGTACAGCATGCATAGTGGCCATCGCCTTGTAGGCTTCGTGATGCAATCCAAAGCCTGCACGGGAAGGTCAGAATCCTCCGATCGTATGTCCCAAGAAGGCTCGACCCCAGGACGCCAGTCTACCCTCCGTCGCACGAAATTCCCACTCCTCACCTCCTCATCAGCGAATCCTCAGGGAAAATGAGCAGCGCTGCCCCTCCAGCAGCGGCGAAGGCCCAGAGGAGACTTGACAAATCTTTCGCTGTGGCAGCGGCGACCGCCGTCGCCGAAGGCAGAGTGCCGCCGACGCATTGGTGAGCGGCAACAGGAGGAAGGAACTCTTCGCAGAGAGAATTGAGACATGGAAGGGACAACGGACCACAAGACAGTACAGGACCTTCGTGCGTTCGTGGCGTTGGTGTTGCGATTGCTGCTGCAGGGGCGATACCGAAGAGCTCTGTCGGCAGTTTCCTGCAGACAGCCCTGACGTCCAGGATCTCAATGCCATCTCACATGTATAGCAACTCCTCAGGCCCGAACTCCAGAAGTCACCCGCCTCTTTACATGTGGCAGAGTGTAGCGTCAACAGCAGTATCCTTCCATCCCCTAAAGAGTAGCTGGTGCTGAACTACAAGCCACGTGTCATACTGCCAATGTTTTCTTGTGTCGGTTGCTGCTGCTGCTATGGTTTCACAGCAGCAGCTCCCTCTCCCAGACGGGGCCGTCTGCCGCTACCTCTGCTTCGTCCAGCAGGTGCACTGCGGAGTTTCCACCACAGTTACTACCACCCTTTCTTCAGCTGCGTTTCTGGCTCCCCCAAGTGCTTTTAGCGCCTCTGCTCCCTATTGATATCCACCCCACATCTTCCAGCACACCGGCTCCGCTTTGTTGTCGTGCGTTCCTGCAGCCTCTAAATGTCGAATGCTTTATTGGCGCTGTCTGCCGAAATGGTGTCTGGGAGTCATCGAAGTTCAGGTCCTTAGCTGCTCCGATGGCGGCTGTTCTTGCTGCTGTTCCTGCTGCTGCTGCTGCGGCCGCCGCTGGGATGTGGCGGGTAGCCACTTGCCCATTCATTTCCATAACGGGCCCTCCTCTTTATTTCGTTGTTCGTGTTACAACGCCTCTGCATTGCGATCCGCTGGTCTCTTGATTCTCTTCGTGTCTCAGAGAGGCCCTGCCCGAGCCTGCTCCGGCTGGCAGCAATTCTCTCCTCTGGACTCGCCATGCCTTCCGCTGCTGCCTCTCGCCAGGGGCTGCACCCTGGTGGCACCAGCCGCGACGCCAGCATCAGAAGCAACTGGCGTTGCGGGAGTGCATTCTCCTTTTGTATCCTAAGGAGGGAGAACCCCTCCCCAATTTGAATGACGTCATTGAGATTGTCGGTATGTACGGCTACTGTCTGTAGGTCGCCTCCTGCCTCTGCACCATTTCTTTTCGCCACTCCCCCTGTTGCATTGACCTCTCGTGTATATTGGCGTGTGCCTTCCTTCGTGTGGTTTTGCGTTTCAGGGTTCTGTTGGGGAGGCCCACACGCAACAGCGGATATGTTCGTTGATCCTCGGGAGAACTGCGACTGCAAGGCCCCCAGAACGAGTGGCCAAGGGGCCTCCCAGTTGCGGATCCATGCATTCCTTCTTCAGTGGCGTCTGAGGCGAGACCTCCATGGGAAAGATTCACCTTTACTTGTGAGCTTTGCGATGCCTTAGCTCTCGCTGCAGCACCCTACGCCGGTGCCACGGGACTGCATGAGGCTCCAAAGGCCAACCCAAAAAGCGCCTTTGCTACTTCCACTTATTGGAGTTGCGCTCTTCTTGTGTATGTGCTGAGCAGCCCAAGGAGCCTGTCGCGTTATCATGCTTCGAGGACCAAAGGCAGAGGGCCATACGGTTTCTTCTCGAGTCCGCCAAGGCCCTTGTGGATGCCTTGCTACCTTAGTCAGGCCTTTTTTGCTGGGGCGTCGGCCGTCTTAGTTGCTTTACACACGGGCTTATGACTCTGCGGTGTTTGCTCAGCTGTTTCGAAGGCGACGCCGTTGCAGCAGAGTATGCCCTTTTGACCCTGTGCTCGCGGCCGTCGTTGCAGCAGCAACAGGAGGGAGGCACGGCCTACCACCGCCTCCGAGTTGCTTTCATCAGATCTGGGAAGCCCAGTTCAAGTATATCCAGTGATCAGCAGCAGCGGCAACAAGACCCCTGCTGTGCCACACTAAAGAGCTGCGAAGGGCGAGCCGAAGCATCAGGGTCTGCCGAGGACTGCCCTGTTGCTGGGCCTCCTGTTGCCACGACAGAGGCCTGCGTATGCTCCCTCCACACGGCAGCTACTCGGCGGCTCCTCAATGCGTGCCGCGAGCTAGTAGGTTAAGTAGATACAGTTCTCGCTTCTGCCCTCCATTGAACATTTTCGCCTCAGTTTTTGAAGTGTATGTGTCTGTGTATGCATGGGTAAGCGTGTATGTGTATGTGTATGTGCGTATATGTATGTGTATGTGTGTGCCCGTGTGTGCATGTGTATGTGTATGTGTATGTGCGTGTGTGTGTGCCTGTGTGTATATGTATGTGTATGTGTGTGCCCGTGTGTGTGCATGTGTGTCTGCCTGTGCTCTTACTGCCGCCCTGTTTGGTTTCGTGTGTCTGGGAGTGCTTGAAGCGACAGTCGCCTTCTTTCCTTTGGCTTGCGACTAAATTCTGCTGTTGTGACCCCAGCACTCACCGAGCTCCTGGCTGCTGCTGCGGCTGGCTCCGTTCCTTCAGAGATCGCACAGATATGTGACTTTGGGTGCTTCTGCTTCAGGTGCCGTTCGCGGCTCTGGTGTCTGCACATGAAGAGGCCCTAGTGATGCATGCGCTTGGACCTCACCTGCAGCTCGCAGATGATGACCTCAGCGAAGACTTACTATGTAAATTTCTTCCTCTGTAGCTACGTACTCTTTGTCTCTTTCAAGCTACGCTAATGGTACCCCTCACTCCGCTCCCTAAGAAACTCACCACCTCTAGCTGAAACCTTGCTCCGTATTACTCTACACCCGCAAACACACATACACGTGGACAGCCATACATACGCATTTACATACACACACACAAGCGTGCGCGCAGACACGCACATCCACTTGGGCGATTCATCTTTCTCTGTCTCAGCCTTAAAACGTCTGTGAATATGGAGATATGTATACGTCGATGTACTTGTATGGCCCTTTGTGTGCACATACCTTCATTTAAAGACCGGCATGGCATATGCAATGCTCCAGGGGCTGATGTACTGTTCGTGCAGCTGCGGCGCCTCTTCAGCTGCCTCCTGGCTGCGCGTTGATAATCGATCAGCCTCACTCTCTCGAGAGAAGGCGCCTTAATGCCTTCGTGAGGCAACGTTGTGCAGTAGCAGCAGCTACGACCAAGAAGGAATGGGAGCAACAACAGCAGCAACAACAGAAAGAACAGCAGCAACAGCAACAAAAAATTGGCGCCAACCTTGCCGCATTGCAGATGCTGGTCCGTCTCTCCCCCTTTTGAACCTCCAGCAGGCGTGGCCTTGAATTTCCCAGCTAGACAGTATGCGTTGATTTAAGGCTTGGTGAATAGGGCTTTCGGTTGATGTTTGGTGTTGGTGCAGATAGCAGACGGCGCGGTGCCATATGACTTTCTGACCGGCGTCCGCTCCATTGAGACAGACTGCTGTGTCTTGTTGGTGACGCATGAGGAGAGCGTCTCGCATTTTGAAGGCTTAGTAGACGTGCCGATACATCCCACGGAAGGCTGGAAGTCAAGCGACGAAATGAGGCAGCGGCAGGAGAGGAGCCGGTTGGAGGAACTTCGGCAGTATGTTGCTGCTGCAAGAGGAGGATCTAGAGTCGTCCAGCTACACGAGGAGCTGAGGGAGAGGGCAATTTCTGATTTTGTAAAAAAGCGGCAGCTATATGATGACGTTTCGTGTAAGTCCTGATGCTCCTGGATGCGTGCTGCATTGTCAGGGTAACAATTCCCCTTCGCTGCCTCCGCCGCAAACTACCGTTGTGCGCTTGGCGAAAGGGGTTGTGACGGTTACTCCGTATAGAAAAGTGTCCTTTACTGCGAAAGGAGGGGAGGGTAGACAATAGGGGTGAGGTCGTGTCTTTTGAGCTGTGTGACTTCGTTTTACTCGAGTTTGCTGAAACCCGTGTTTGCTTTTCTCTTCCTTGTCTCTGCTCGACCGCTTCCACCTGCTTGCCTGCACTGCTTTCGGCTAGTTGGATATACATAAGACAGAAGAACAAGCAGTTTTTCTTGTCTTCTTTTTACCATGTGGCTTCCCAAGGTTCCTCTTTGCTCCATTATCCTTGACCGGTTCTTCTCGTTACTACTAATGCCGTCGATTGCCGTCGGCTGTGCTTGCTCTCAATGTGCAGCAAGCGATTTCGAGCATTGGGTTTTAGTGGCCGCAGCCGTCGCCGCGTCGCACGGCAGCTTCATGACGAATGAAGAAGAGGAAGCCAAAGGAGAAAACGCGGCAGGGACGCACACAAAGCGATGCGCAAACGAACAAACAGTCACAGCAGCAGGAGAGAGGCCCTCTGCTGTCTTGGTCAAGCTGGAACATTGGGAGAAGGCGCAGGCACTAGAAGATGAAAGAAGGAGCAGACTGAGAGCTCTCAAAAGGAGGCAAGAAGCTAAAGAAGAGAAGGATAGGGATCGGCACGAGGCCGAGGAAGCGCTCGCCTCGCATACAGCCAAACTGTCCATCGTCTGACAATCCATGTTTTTTTTTAAGCTGCATAAATTTCCGAGACTCGGATACTCTGGCTACAGATCGTTGTGTGTGAACCTAGTTTTTTGAATTGACCACGCGCCCCAACAAACGCACAGCGAAGACACAGAGACGAAAGGCGGAGGTAGCAGGGTAGTGAGAGAGGGTCCGTCTTTTTCAATGCAGCTACGTGTTTATTTCCAGTGCAGATTTTTTTACATCTTGAGAGAAGAGCAAGCACTTTATGTGGGAGGAGTGATTCACCATTAATAAACTTCGTATCATGTAAACATGGAACGCAAGCACGCTGTATCCCAGGCGCGCACTTTCGTTTCCAATATTCCACCAAACTGAGAGCGTCATCGACTTATGTATATTGAGCCGCCAGTGCCAAGCGGTGCATGAGCAGGATGTCTTTTAATCTTTAGCGAAAATTGCCGCAATGGGGTAGAAGTCCCTCTTCGTTTACTGCGTGTGGTTGCCTCTTGTTATCTCTTATGTGAGTCCCAGACTGATTACAGGTATTGGGTGACTTCCGGCATATCGTGCATGGGTATCCGAGACATGGTGTATGACATATCTGCAATTCGGGGGCACCAGGCTGGCACTTCGATGTTTGTCCTTATCGGAAGAGAAAAAATAGATGCATCTGAACTTACTCGTCAGCATAACTGAAATGCAAACACCATTGCATGGAAGATCAACTCATTTGTCATGTATTCTTCATTTTTGGGCTTGTGCAAACAGCGGTAAATTTCTTGTGGCAATTGATTTGCCAGTCTGCAGGCACGATGGAGGCTGTGAAGGAATCGTGTCAACATGCTAGTATTGTTAGGTAAAAAAACGCCAATGAAATTCCTTATGCTCGAGCCTCCTAATTTATCCAGCATCTCTATACTCTATTCACACTGTTTTCAAAGCAAACTCACGACTACTCTTTAGTGTGCCTGACTTGATGACGCACAAGCAGCAGGCACTCGGAATCCAGAGGGGAAAAAATAGGGCATTGTATGTCTCGGTTGCACATAATAGCTAGCCTACCATTAGTGAAAATGGTTAAATGTTTCTTTCAACTTCTTAACCAATGAAAGGCTTAATAACGTGCCAGATACAGGCTCTTGCACTCGCCTCGCTCGTTGGGAGATTTCTAGCAAATGGGCTGCCAGCCCCGGGCATACCAGCCTTCGGATTCAGAGCCCTTGTAATCAATAGAAGACCGCAACGGGATTTTCCCAAGGTCAAAACAACCAGCGTTCCCTACCCTTTCCACCCCCAGCCGGTCGCATGTTCCCGTGAGCCGATTTCCTCGCGCCTTCCCCCTGCCAGCAGGCAGCATCGTTTCCAGTTCCTTGGCGTTGTTGTTGCTGTTCACCAAGCATATCCTGAAAAACCTCAAGGTGTAACTTCCAGGGCGAAGCTGAAACCGCATGCCTCGTGGCGTTTTGTCTTCAACGCCGACCAACCTCACGCATGCGTCTTCGTGAACCATAAGCCTTGAAGCTCCAACCCCTCAATATATATATATACATATATACGCCTTCGCAGCTTTTGCAAATCTGACACCATGCTGCCGGCCGTAGGACCAGCAGTGGTGCGGAGCTGCGGCTTGCGAGGGACGCACTTCATCAGGCGATACCTTGCCTCCCAGGCTGCCTCGTCACATAGCCCGCCGATTGCTGCACCAACAGCTGCTCATGCTACCACTTCAGTGTCAACATGGCAGTACCACAGTCAGTGGTGCTCCAGAGGCACATCCATTGTTAGCCGTGACAACAACAAGAAAGTGCGGCTTTTGCATACACTTCCCACTGCCCCCAGCGATCGGGTAGTCACAGCTCAGCTGCTGGAACATCCAGAGGAATTGCTGCAGTTTGTTTCTGACTCTTCAAGCCGAGACCTACCCACATTGCAGCAAGTCCTTCGGCGGCTAGCGAGGGCCAGCAAGGACCCCGGGGTTGCGTCAGTATTGCAGAAGGATGAGCGGCTGCATCAGCTGCTGAACCAAATAGGAATTCTCTTACAGCAGGCAGATGGGCGGATGCTGGCGCAAATTTCAAGCTCCCTAGCAGTGCTCAGAGTTTCTAACCTCGCAACGCAGCAAGTATGGCATGGTTCCCGTTTCCTCCTACCTCTCTTAGCGGGAAGTGCCGGATCGGTCGTCTTCCTTTTAGTCGGCCCTTCGCTGTGAAGGCTACGATTTCGAGGAGGATGCCTTTGGAGAGGCGACTGATTCTTGTGACTGCTGCCGAGGGGTTCTACAGCTCCAGTTCCTTCATCTGTTGCTGCCGCTGTTGCTGCGTCTCATGCTGCTGCTTCTGCCGCTTCCCTCTGGTGTTGTGCTGCAGCTTGCAATGCAGCTAGGCCGCGAGATGGCTTCCCGTGCTGACTGCCTCTCTCCGCGTTCCCTGTGCATCCTAGCTGCTTCGCTTGCTGCTCTTCAGGTGCGAGACATCGAGGTGCAGCAGTTCGTCTGGCGGGAGGTCCAACAACAGCTGCAGCAACTGCAGCCACCCGATCTATGTTTGCTGTTGGAAGCCATGAGGCGCTGGGGGGCCTACAGCCGCAGTAATTGCGACCTACTTTTGCAAAGGATGAGCGAAGAAATCGACTCCTTCACAGCTGCGGATGTTGCGGCTTCAATAGATGCGATTGCGAGCATGGGGTAAGGCCTCCCGATAGGCGAGTGCTTTCTGGCCACTCAGGATATAGCGTCAGACGTGTGAGCCTGTGGCTCCTTGCTGCATGCAAACCTACTGCTGAAACGTCATTCGGCTTGGCTGCACGCCGTTCTTGCTGCAGATTGGCTCGGGGATTTCTGCTGCGGCAGCTAAGCTCTTTGGCTTTCGAGAACTTGCACCAGTTTTCGCAGCAACAGCTCCTGGTGCTCATGAAGGGCTTGGGCCGCCTACGTTTCCTGACGCCTGCTAATTGCGAGACCCTGTTGCAGCATTTTAGAATAGACTGCAGCAGCGCTGAGGAGCAACAGCAGCACTCGCCAGGCAGCGACAGAGGCGCCGCAGGGGACTTAGGATGGACCCCCCATAAGAGCGCACAGTTACTGGGGGCCCTCGCCCTTTGCGATGTAGGGCCTTTGCAAAGCGGGCTTGAATCGATGCTTTTGCAGTTGTTGCAGCACATTGAGAAAACTTTTGGAGGCCCCTCCACACCAGAAACTGCTTCTGCGGGCCTCCGTGGGGTGGTGCTCCATCGCCTGGGCACGGCCGCTCTGGTCGACGCTGCATATGCAATTTGCTGCTTCCAGCTTCAAGGCAAGCAAACGAGCAGCTAGAGAGAGGGGACGAGCTGTTTCGAGTAGAGTACAGCGTGAATCAATCGGTCTTCTGCCAAAGGCGCCATCGCGCCGCCTTTGAACACACATAGGAGCCACGGAGGCTGGTGGAGGCACTTGAGAGGAGCGACTCGTGGTAACCTTGAAAGTGTTGGGGCGAGGGCCAGCCTGTGTGCGCTCTAGTTGCGCTTGCTGCGTGCTGCCTTCAGAGAAGGTGGACTTGCTGCAGCGGATACTGGAGGCATTGTATGCCAAGCCAGTGTCGAAAGACAGGTGCTTGTTGTGAAATGCGCCAGATTTCGCTGTTGCTTATGCTGATCCTGCCCCCCAAATTTGCGTATTGCATCTTGTTTCTTCTTCGGGACTCTACTGGTCGCTTGAGCCTCCGTCTCCTCAGTCGAGGTGCACTGAAGTATTCCTGCTGTCTCCTTGTTACTTGAGCTCAGGTTGATCCTGATGCGCGTCCATGAAATTCAGAGGGCTGCCGAGTTGGAACTGAAGAGTTGCAAGGCGCAACCGCCATTGGCCTGGCGTACGGCTTTTGATGAAGCAAGTAAGCGCGAGAATTCGCACGACGAAGAGGGCAATAGAAAGAAATAAATAGTGGGCGGTCTTGAGGAGAGCAAGCAGAAATGTCACTTAGCGAAGAGACAGTTGAACGAGGATCCCGGTGCAGAGGCGTATTGATGGCTTCTTTGATGGAGTTTCTAGGGCATACTTGCAGTCTCATAGGATATTTTGCACCTTTGTGGCAACAGGGTGCCGTAGAACATGATGACCGTTGATAATTTAATAGGCTAGCACCACGCACATGCAGGACTTGAGGGCCAAGTTAGAGTCTAGGACTACTGCAAAACAGCAAGGAAATTTACAAATATGAAGCACCTGACAGCATGGGTTCCATCTTTGAAACAACCAAAAGGGCATACATTTTCCCGAGGGTGCTTCAGGGTTCTCCGTGCGTGTAATACTACATTTCATTTCCTGGGGTGTCTGTCCAGAAGTCTCTTGCTTGCTGGCTCTCCGCTATGTCCTTTTCCTCGTGTTCACTGCCAACCTTGTTGGCGTGTCTCTTTTGTCTTCTTCAGCGAGGCAAATGCAGGATAGGCAGGAGACAAGCGGGCTGCATGCAGAAGTGTCACTGGCCCTCGATTTGCTGCGGGGGCCTCACAGGCTGCAGTTGCAGAGAAATGTTGCCTGCGGGGGCTACAGAGTGGACTTTTTTGACCAGGACACGCGCATCTGCATTGATGTAGACACGGTGTACAAACACTCTCCATGCACTGTGAAGCACAGGCAAGGCAATGATTCCCAAAGAGGGGCAAGGATATGGGGGAAGGAGGGAGACTGGCAGATATATCAATAAATAAATGCCCGAACGATCAGGCTAGTGACATTGAGGAAGCCACACAACAATGGCACAACCAGCGAGCACCCAAGGGAGAGCTGCCACCAGGACCTAGAGCGAAGGCCCACCTAAAGTAGCGCGTGCTGAGTAATTCATGTAATGAGCCACACTGGTATCTTGGGGCCATCCTCTTTATGGTGTCTTGTACAGGCACCTCGCTCTTCAGGGGTTTCTTCCTGTGAACATTGAGTATTGGCAATGGCGTCGCTGCAGATTAGAAGTAAGTTTCCTTTCTTCATTCTTCCTCATCACCATCTTCGACCTCCACTGTTATTCTCCTTCCCTCGATTTGCGTCTTCCCCTCAGTGGAAAACCCGTCATTGGCTCGCTTTCCAAGATACTGTGACATTTCACTCCACCATGTCCTCAAGTTTATTGGTTTGTCGTCAGTTCCACGTGGAACGACTGGCTTTTTCTTCGTTGATTTTCTTTCAGGACGACCAGCTTCTATATCTCAAGCAGCGCCTGGCGCCGGTTCTCCAACAGAGGGACCGGCTTCAGCCAGCGCAACAATTCGCCTAGTCTCCAAGACCATAGCCCTTCCCTTGGACTATTCTATACCCTTCTCCTCAGCTAAAAGGGACCTGTTAGGGTCCTTGAGGAGCCTCCTTTCTCCGGAGCATTTCGCAGCACCAAGAGACCACGTGTTCGAGTGCCTGTCTACTCCTTGACTCACTGGAAGGCATGCTCTAGTGTTTCTCTGCTACTCCACGTGTGTTGCAATATTTTTATGTGGTGCATGTAGTGATATGCGCCCCCAAGTGTGCAAAATACGTGGAATGCCTGTCATTTGGACGCAGCAGGGGGCAGAGGCAACCGACGTTTGAGTAGCATTTCAGTCTGTCCCTAAAGAAGCGAAAGGTAATTGTTCAGGTTTCCGACGCCTAGAGCTACCCATTTCTGCGAGTAGACAGTCACATGTACCATTGAGTCACTTGTCTCCCCAGCCCTCCTGAGCCAGCAGTCAACATGGACTGCCTGTACACGCGATGTGTTTCTTGGATATCCATCATCTACTTTGCTTGTGCCCCTTCTCGCCGTGAAACAGCCTTATGTCGTTTTCCCCTGGTGTTCATTTTCCGTGCCTTTCCCGTTTCTCTGATGCGTGACACCCCACAGCCTCATTCCTTCAAGACTCTGCTATTATTTTTCTCTCTGCCATCTCTCTCTAGTGTAAATGTCTTTGTCGAGCAATTGCCACAACTAATGAACACCGAAGTGACCCAGTGAGGATCCCAAAGCGGCTCATGGGGGACCATACAATCCTGTGTAGAGATGGGCATTAGAGGGTACCTTTAAAGTCCTCGATAAGAGTGTTAGGTCTTCCTATGGGAACCCCTCCATGACTCCTCAATCGTTTAAAAGGGCTTGTGGAAGCGCCTTGAAAATGGCCCCTGTTGGGTTTAGTGGTTGTCCCTGTGGTTCCTTTTGGTGGAGATTATAATTTGTTGCGTTGTAGGCTGGGTGCTGGTTTCCTGCGTTGAAAGTAGCGAGTACGAGAAAGGCGTAGAGGATGCTTACCAATTTGTAGTTAGAGCTCACCATGTGTACTTCTCTCAATTTCGTATTCATGTAGTTGGAATGTAGGTGCAGCCTCTAGGGCATTGAATCCTGAAAGTGTTGCACTGCTCGTTGCTTTCTTAGAAGCCAGCCCTTGCTGCAGGTGGTGCAGGCTAGCTGTATCGCTGAAGGGTCCAAACCAGGTACCAGTTGTGTCTATGCAGCAAGCGTAGGAAGCCCCACCGTACAGCTAGCAGGCACGGCAATTAGGGACTGGAAGATACGGAAGGCAGCGTATATTACAGTAGGGGTAGTCTTCGTTTCGGGCCTTGTGGAAAGCCAGGTGATTGTCTACCTGGAGATTGACATGTACTTTGCGGGGAGAGAGGGTAAATGCTTTATTCTGTCTATGCAGGAAAGCTCCTTAATTTAAGTTCAACTATGCCTTGATGTATTTCCTCAAGTAAGGTCCGAATACTCGCTTTTGCCCCGCTGGTTCTGCCTCGGAACATGGGCAGACGCGTTCTTGACAGTGAGGCCAGGAGTAAATTGTATCTGCATTTCAAAAGGTTAAGGCACGCTATAAATTTCCACATTGAAGCCCCCCAAAAGGAAGACTGAAGATCAACGAAAAGTGCCCTCTTCCCTAAACAACAAATTTACAGACAGATGGCCATTGGGATTCTCTAGTTGGCCCTAGATAGTAAAATCATTGTGACTACTGGATGATGGCAAGGTCAAAGAACGCTGAACAGCCGCTAGCGAGCAAGGCCTTGGCTCATAGACTCCTTGGGACTCGGGGTGTTCCAGGCCAAGCTCCGCCTTGGCAGTTTCTTACGCGCTTGTTATGTTCTGATTAAGCAGTTAGAAGCCAACTGCTCGGTTTGGCCGGTCATACGTCCAACTTGCTCTAGAATTGAGTTTTCCCTAAAGCATAGGGGGTACCATTGTGCGCCTGTATGCGATAAGCCGCAACGTGCAACCGGTGTGAAGGACCAAGATGCATGCAGCAAAGTGCAAACTAGCATCCTTCTCTCTTCATGCTGGAGCCCTGTAGAGTGAGGACAGGTACGAGGGAAGCAGGGTTTTTGGAATGACACTAGACAGCTCCCTGTCAAGTTTGTATACGGTGTTTTGGGCTGTCTCCTTAAAGAAGCAGTAATGAGTTCAATGAACTCACGACGTTGGTCCGTTTATATCTGTCTCCAGCTCTAGTACTCTATTAGAAGTAGAATGCTGCTGACAGAACTACCCCAGATCACTGAACGGGGGAAGGCCACATAGGGCTCGGTGTTGTGCTGTACCATGGAGATTTCGTCTTAGCATGTCTGAAAGTGTTCAGGCGCTAGGTGCACGCCAAAGTATTCAACTGCACTGAATTGTAGATTTACACGAAGTGATGCCTTCCATGCATGTGTGTGTGTGTGTATGTGTGCGTGCATATATATGTATATATGTGCGTGCATGTGTAACTGTCCGTCTAGAATCTCCGTATTGAGGCTTTGTGTAACACTTCATGTAAGGTCTCCGCAAAAAGCCCTACACTTCAAATTTTAAAAAAAACCACATAACAACTTACGGTTTCACGAAAGAGTTTTTGCCTCTCCTTCCCCGTGACCCTCACAGTTCGCGACATGAGGGGAGAGCTGGAGCCAGGATGTGCACATCTGCACCCTACGAGCGCGCTGAGTACACCCATGAGGTTTTGCATTACCTTTAACGCACCCCCAAACAACATTATGTCACCTTGTATCGAACAAACACGACTGTGCGCCGAACAAGACATGCGCAGACCGACCAATTGTTTAATTCTTGACTACCCCTTAGTTAAATATGACTAGCGTGTAGTAGAAGGTGCAAAAGTGTAGCTTAGTCCGCTTCACATCTTTAATTTGATAGCAAATTTCCCAGTAGTTTGTACCCGTACGTACGGACCAACCTCAAGCAAGACAGTGGAAGAGTTCCTGCTTCATCGCCACTCTCCAGGCATGCAGAGACAGTAAAGCAGCTCAAGTGCGAAAAGCAAAGTAGGCATTAACTGGTAGAGATAATCAATAAATGGAAGCCACACACACTACCCAATAACAAACGTGGCTTAAACCCACATGCCCGCAGCAACGTTATGGCCCGCTGCCGTTGGAGCGCTAAAGTGTGTAAACCTCCTGCAACGGCAATAAGATGGGTAGAGACAAGCAAAATATGAAGTCCTCGGCAATGCCCCTGTGCCCCACAGAGCAACGTCCGCATGCGATTACAGCCGGTGCGTGCACCACAGTCGACTTCAATGGCTCTGAAGACGTAGGAGGAAGGCTTAAGGATAAAAAATACCTGAGTTCCATATATAAGTCTCCAGAGAATACGCTAACAAGGAAAACCAGGAACTGTACAAACACTGACTCTACATAGAGCTAGCCATTTCGAGCAGAATATGCGCTGGAGAAGAACAGTTACCACGGAACGCGTCCAGGGCAACTAGCGCTTCGAACTAAAGAGGCCTGCATAGTTTCTTGCAGGCGATGAACTTCGCAACTGCTTTCCTTTCAACGAATGCGGTTGGCATTTCCTAGGCCACTCAACAGAATCTCCCGTCTACTGAATCATGAGCGCTCACCTATCCCGAATCCAGCACTTCTACGACTTCTTGTGGTTCCTCTGCCTACAAACAAGTCACCTTCCCGCGCGCCTAGGACGCAAAAATGTTTTGCGCGCTTTAAAGCGCTTTCAAGGAGTCAATATTAGTAACTCTGTGGCGTTTCCAATTTAGGGAATCGCTCGAGCAAGACAGAGCACTAACATGTGCAAGAATAGCAATCGATCTTTGTCACATGGCCGCAAACCACTTGGTCTGGTCACCCTGTCGTGCACCATGCGGATCCTGGCCATCCAACAGGTCCAAGTCTCCTGCATCAAAACTAACTGCCCACTGTTGCTTCTCATACCTCCGTGCTTGTCTCTCTTGATGTTTGCGACTACGTTTGCGCGCACTAGTCAGCTGTAATCTGAGTCCCTGGGCTGCAGAGGGGGGCTGCTCGTTTTGGATCACAAAGTCCAGGTTCGCATCGGGGATGGGCTCATCGGTGTGCACTTGGGATTTAGTAGAGCAAACAGCTAGCAATGCGGTTGTCAAGCAAACCCACTCAGCACAAGGAAGAAACTCGGACCAAGCAAAGGGATACGTGTGAGCAGATGTCAGCGAACAATGCAGGAGAATGCAGTATTTAGCTTTTTCTACCACCTGCTTCAGCATGTTTCGCAGTGATCATATTATTATGGTCTATGTGAAGCGGATAATAGAAGCGCACCAGAGAAGATTAAACGATTTACGATCCCTCTCTGTAATAATGCTCCTAGAGAATCCTTACAGTATTCTAGGGTCAAGTAAGAATAATCGAGCGAGTTATGAGCCCGAATGGAACTGGAGTGGGCATTTAGATAGCCTGTCAACAACGACGTACATGCTGTCATGGCTCTGCCCTCCGGCAGGTCCAACAATCAGGTCTATGACGAAATCAGTCTAAAGCAGCGCAGGAACAGGCAATCTATGCAATGATTCAAAAGAATTACCCTGCTTCAGCACCTGACAATGCGGGCATGAGAGTGCGTACTCCTCTTCGGCAGGACGCACGGCCGGAGCTTCCCCCCTGCGATGTTAATTACAATGTGGCCAGGACGTACGTGCTCATGCGATTTGCGCAAGCGGCACGGCGAAACGACGTCACTGCATAGCGGTGAGCTGAAAGCCAATCTCGAGAGCGCGTCGGCGACCCCGTTGGTAATGCGCCCAATGTGCTTTAACTCAGAGTCGTACGAAGGAGCCACCCAAGCCAGCCAGCCACTCTAAGAGTATCTACTGCCATAAATCTCTTCATGAGGTGCATCAAAGACTGATAATCGGCCCGAGCACTGAAATTGCGCCTGTACAAACATCGGCATTTTTCAAAACCGCGATCATGTCCAAGCTTGGATTGGAGAAGGGCTCCTCAGTGTACACTAGGGATGCGGCAAGGGGTAGGCGAGTGTACTGGTGCATTGTAGATTCACTCAGCACAAGGAAGAAGCTCAGGCCACGCAATTCGATATTTGTGGGCACCGAGTCGCGATTACGGCAAAAGAACGCAGGTGGTGCTCTCTGTCTATCCATCTTCGTCGAAGAGCTGTGTAGTGGTCATCGTAAAAGTACTGTATGGGCGCGCCGTAAAGGCATGCCTAAACGCACTAACGAAGTTGCTGTTGATATCCGTAATTATTCTCTTAGGCAGTCTTCAAAGCTCCCAAGTCTCAGTTAAGAATACTTGTTAGACTTCTTGAGGAGTAACACACGTTAGATAAGGGAGGGGAGGAGCATACTTGTTGAGCCTGTCTACAACGACGGTTAAGCTGTCGTGACCCATGACCTCTGGCAATCCAACAATACAGTCCATGGTCAGCTTTGTCCAAATTGTTTCAAGAACCAGAAGGCTTTGCAAAATACCTATTTCGGGATAACTGCACTACTTCAGCTACAGACAATTCGGACAAAAATGCATGCGCCTCTGGAACAGGACGCATTCCAGGCTAGCAAAAGGACCGTGAGAGCTTTTCCGCTGCAGTGCGACCCTACCGTGGCTCAAAGTCTCGTAATCATGTGCTGTGCGCTAACACTGCAGAGTGATATCCGAACTTACAATAAACCAAGTCCCTGTTTGGTATCGAGCCTGAGCTGGCAATCCATAACTCCTGAGTCCTTCACCAGTTCGCCATTCTGGATTTTGACAGTAGTAACTGACACAAGGGTGACGAAACAAACTGTAAGGAGCACGAAGTAAAAGCCTTGAAATTGAATAGGAAGAGCAAATGCATTACACGGTATTGAATCGCTGGAGCATCGCGATGGCCCCTAAGCAACCACGTTGGTGATATACTTCACTGTACGTCCAACTGCAGAAGGCGTCCAAGCCAGCAGACAACAGCCAGAGTTTAAAGCTTTTGAAAGCTCCTCCTAAGAAGTTTCAACGGCTGAAGGTCCAGTTTGAATAGCAAAACGGCACCTACTTAAGTACTGACGGCATTTTTGCACGCGCGGTAGCATGCTGCTTAGTTCCTTTTCTTGCACCGGATGCCGCTGCTCGATTTTGTTTGGGTGAGCACTACTATGCTTTTAAAAGAGAGTAAGCCAGCTTCCTAGTCCCTAGCACTGGTTAGAAGGAAGGTGAGGCCTTGGTCGGGCATCGCAATTACCGGGGGTGTTTGAAGGCGGCAGATGAGGGTCCATGCGGCGATACAAGCCTCCGCTGTTCAGCTTACAGATCGTGCTATTATACGCAACCTGTTAGCAAGTATTTGCGCAAAGATAGAAGGAAATATCGGTAATCAGACGCAAGTTCATACAAACTAACAACGTCTTTCCTGATGTGTAACGGCAGAGGCTACCCCTTTATTGCTTCATTTTTTTAGCGACATCTGACTCAATGGTTGCATGTAAAGCAAGGAATTCAGGAAGGCCCTATTTTTATCAAAACCAAAAATATTTGCGAGCATTGACACACCACTGCTTGTCTCACAACATCGGTTGCCGACGTCGTAGGCGTTGCCTAGGTGCTCTTGAACGCTTCGACTGAATATCTATGTGTCACCCACATAAACAACTATCCACTTTTCTTGATAGTTTATTGAATTATACACTAACTTAGCATATCAGATCAGATGACGGAATAACAGGTCCCAGCAGCATACGCGTGTACTCGGGCTTCAAAGTGCAAATGTGGAACGCCGTTTTTCGCATGTCATATGAGTGAATGGGGATTTCCAGGAAAGCTTCTGTGAATTCGGGTCTCAAGTATGCTATAGACCCGTAAAAATTGTCAGCTAATTCGTTACAGGCATCGGAAACTTGTCGTTCACAGTGATCTTGTTCACTGATGTACACAGGCCACGTTTCGTCCTATTCGGCACCGGCACCGGGCTGTGGTCATGGTGGTTTGTCGATTCCTGCACTGTCTTTCAATCAAATCAAATATATGCAAAGCGACCTCCTATGCCTGCTGTGGGGGCATCCAAGACGCTAAAACGCCTTGGAGTCCACCTGGGGATTTACTCAACAAAGTGCACTGAACTCTCAGCAGGTGACCAGCCTGCTGGTAGCTAGCGCACCACCATTTAGCGCATCCTCAAAAATCCCAGTTGACGTCTCCTCATTCTCGCAATCCAATAAGACCAATGCATGCTCAGAACCTTCTTTTACTGCGTTGCTGAGCCGCTAGCATGAAGACTTTGCCTCGTCTTGATAAGGCACCCACTTTGCTCCGTTCACCATTGATGAAATATACTTGTCGAGGAGATTGGAACATCCTTCGTCCTAGTGCTTCTCATTACACCAAATTTTACGGCATGTAGCTGTGGCCGCCTTGGTGCCTTCCATTGAAGCCCCCACGGCATGCCTAGGATTATTTCATGGCACGAGTCCAACATGGAAGTCATGCACTGCACCGGTAGTATCCAATTCCGACTTAAAATGGCATTTATGCGCAGTATTCGATCCAATTCTTGAGTTCTTCCACCCTTAGGCAAGCCTGCTCTTTGGGACCGCACATCAAGTGCATATACATATTGCACTTCTGCACCATCTCACCAGAAAACAGATGCATTTCATTTCCCGTACAAAGAAATGCTAGCATTCCTTCACTATCAATGGGGATCTCTACCTGTAAATCCGCAGCTGCAGCTCTAGCCTCTGTAGCTTCCTTCAATGCGCAGAAGAATGCTTGCGAATCTTCTTGTCTCCCTATGCCATTTTCGATCACCATACAGCTTGCCTCAGATGGGCCTGATCCGTTGCCCAAGTTCCTTGGTGTTTTGCATGCGCTTGTATTTCCGAGTAATATCCCCCGTTTCTGACAATCTAATTGGGGGCACTGCTGAGGGACCGGCTGGGGATGCTAAGGAGCGTGAGTTTCTGCTGGCAACACACTCTGGCCCACCCTAGACTCTAGGCTAGGGCCACCTGACATAGCCTCGCTATCCATGGGTTTCAAATCGAGAGTGAGCTCTTCCTATTTAACCAGAGACGCAGGGATTGCCCTACTTTGCTTCTGAGACCACAAAGTGCATCTTTGTGGACGCTTTATTGGTCCTATGTTTAATTGCCAAGTCGTGGCCCATTCTACAGCCACCTGACAGGGCACTTCGGTTGGACTTTAGATAAGGCAATCAAATGCTAGCTGTTCGTCGACATTGAGGCTTTTAAAAGGCAAAGATTAAATTTCACCGGTAGCCCTACCTCTTAATAGAAACCCCTGCTTTATCTCTCTCAGTTACCTCAAAAGCTTGCTGGTGAGCTGCACTTGCCGTAGCCAGATGAAAGAGGGCTCCTAAGAGGGCTTGAACTGTAGTAGTTGTTGCACACAGAAGGCTTCCTCTGCAAAATCGAGGTCACTTTGCATGCCTATTTCTCCAATAAAGATGCCCCAGGGAGCAATCGTTGCTCTTCGTCTCGGGCCACAAAGCGAGGTACGTCTCTAACCGGCCGCTGAAACTTTCGAGTACTTGTTTATCCTTACGACCATCGTAGTATTCCGGTCGCCTCAGCTTCATCAATACATCCATAAGCATTTTCTTGGCTGACAAATTATGGCTTATCCCAGCTGTGGAGCTACTGCGTTCACATAAGCGTGCGGGATGGCCTTTGCCGCCCAACGAGGCTTTGTGATACCACCTACTTCCAACATCAAAGGGTGTTTTGCCCCCGATTGTTGCCAACAAAGGCAAAGTATTCAAAAAGAGCTGACATCACAAAACCGAGACAGGTTTTGAAGGAAATACTGACATCCCACTGTATCCGGATTCGGTAGATGGGCGGGGAATGGCTATAGGAACCATACAATGGTAGAAACTGTAGCTTTTCATGAAGGTCTCCTCATGGAGACACTTAACTTCAGCCGCAATGCACAAGCAATGTACATTTACTGAGCTGCACTTAAAAAGCCTACTATTTTCCATGCGTCTCTCACAGTACCTGACATGTTGGTAGAGCAACAACCCGGATGTGCGCAGCTGCAGTTTCTAGGCACCTTGAGGACTTACACCTGACTGCACAGAGCATGTAGCACGCAGATACACAGCTTCACCTTGTTGTATCCGGCAAAGTGGACTCTACAATAAACAAAATATATAAACAGACAGCCAAATAGTCAAGTCTTGAGTACTTCTTACTTCAGCATAACTATCATAGTATGACAATGCTTGGGTGTAGCTGATCCCGCTATGCTTAGCCCCATACTCAATACTAAACTTGAGAAAATACTATTATATGTCATTCCAAAATGCTCCGCCCTCGTTCTTGCCCACAAGCTTGATTCAAAAATGGGGGAATGACATGCAATTGGGGTGGGCGCCGATGCACCTTACAAGCACTCCGAGCATTTAGAGTTAGCTTCGTTTAGCGACTAACCCACAGGCACACAAAATCTCTTCTATCAGGGTTGCACCAATGGTGCTTTACAAGCAGTGAAACACATGCACAGTCAAAACAAATGGTAAGTTCTTCAGCAGTTCTTGATGTGAGATACTAAAGTCGTAGACAGCATCAAAGTCTGGCTTTACTTTCCTGACAGGATCTCACTCCTCTGAGATCTTGGTAAGCACATATTGCTCTACGGGTGAGATCTTGTACAAAGTAGACACAGGTCTGCACCGAGGAGCAGAGAAGCCCCTGCTTCTGATGTCTGCAGCACACAAATATTTGCTTAAGGAGTATATCTCACGCGAAGCTCCCGCGTGTAATTGCTCTTTCCCAAATACGCATAGCCAGAGAGGGAGTTTTAAGCCGTACGGTGCCTTTTTTCGTCCAGTCCATTTCTTCTTGCCTACACCTTTTCGTGGTCTTTTTTTGTGCTGCCTTCTATCTTTTAGTCCAAATGACGCGTTGCCAGAAGTCAGGTACAGCCTATAGGTATTTGTTCCGACCACAGTGCTTCAGCAAGCTGGTCAGCAGCCCCTTCAGATGAATGACAAAATATTGAGTAGACCCTATAGGTATTTGTTCCGACCACAGTGCTTCAGCAAGCTGGTCAGCAGCCCCTTCAGATGAATGACAAAATATTGAGTAGACCGTCAGCGCCGGTTTTTCGTGTAAATTCCCTTGTAGCTAGCACAAGCATAGAAAGAAACATCTTTGTGGCTCTTCATCTGGAAACTGGGGAGGCCTTGTATTCGTGGCCAGTTGCCTGTGCTCTGGGTCTTACATACTCTTGGGCCATGGCATACCTTGTATTCAGTCCTTGGACTTTTAGGAAGTCTGATACTAGAGATATTAGGGGAGTCATTACATCCTTCTTGCTTAAGAAAAATTATCCTAGAGGAAATTCTGCTACCTCTGGGCGATCAGATCAGAGCCGCAATGTGCAAAACTGTATTTCGGCTTGGGTGACCTGCTGTTTGGAGTGAAACGCTTTTCTTTCACCTCATTTACCAAGAAATTGTGACTTTGAACAGTATAAATAAAGCTCCTCAGCAACACTTCAATATTTTTACCCAAAGTTCTTCGGTTCACCTTGCATGCCTTTCTCCAAAGCTCTGATTCATGGGGCATCCAAAGTCTGTTGCTTCGATGGGAGGAAGCGAACATGATATGTAACCTTTTGTGTGGCTTTGCGCTGATATTTTAACATTGTAAGACTTGAGCTCGCTCTTTTCGTAGAGGCCGAGTCCCTGTTGACTTTGAAATGGACGGAACAGCCACTTTCCCAGTATGCCGAGGCCAGTGCACGTATCCCTCTAAATCCTGTCTTTTGTGTTGTGTCTAAAGGATTCTTTACACATATTTCCTCCTGGTGTCATTCTTTGAAGACTGCTCTTCCAGAGCAACACAGCAAGCAAATCCTCCAGTCTCACGGAGGAGGTAACCCCACTTCAAATGGTATTTTCCTCTGGCACCATTTGATGGTTTTTGGGGTAGTCATTGCGGCTGTGGGACAGCCTCAGCCGACCTTCTCAATATTTTTCACTCCAGAAGGAAATGACTCGCAGCGCAGTATTCGGCAACAGGTTCGGCCCCCCTCTGGCTGTTATCGTCTGTTTGTGTGCCTGCGTTCCTACATAATCTGGGTTAAAGCAGAGTAGTTCTCCTCAATCGATTTTCCCCGTATTATTGGGGGGGCGCAATTGGTTACTGTATGACGTTGTGCTGCTTTATTTTCTGCGTGACACCATGTAGAGAGACTACAGGTGGCTGTTTTGTCCTGGATTTTCTTTCTCTTCAGGCCATCATTCGACGCGTCGCTGATGACCACTCCTTTCAGCTTCAGTGTATCAGAGAGGGGCAACACACGGCTAGCCCATCAGGGCTCCAAAGTCACACCATTACGGGGATAGCCCCAGGGGGCCCTTCAGGGGGGTCCGTTGTTTCAGGGCAAGTTGATGTCAGCAGTAGTACATCTAGTGCTGCTTCTGGGACGTCCACAGTTAATGTTCTCCGAGAAGCAGATGTAAAGGGTAGCAAGCGGTAAGCTGCTAGACTATAGTCCTAAGACTTCTCTTTGAGAGAGGGGTAATGTCAGTATACAGTAGAAAACCATGCTGAAGGGAATATGGATGCTGGAACGGCAATAGGTGCTCGATAGTTGCTCAAACTAAGTATGGCTTTAACCGAATTTGCCTTTTAGCTTGGCATACCTATTGAGTTTAGATAGGGTTTGTATATGGCCTCTCTATTGTGTCTCTCTGAAAAAGCATACTTCATGTTTACATCTTCGTAGCTTAGAGGATTGATAGTTAGACAGCTGGCTTTTGCTTGACGTCTGAAGGCAGTGGACCAGCGGCACTCAAGGAGGGATTTCAGGGACTGCACCAGAGGACGGCGTGCTGGAGGGTCTTCTGATGCTGCAAGTTTCTACACTCTTTAGTAGCCCAAAACTCGTTCTCTGGAAGCGCGTCGATGAGTAAGCCTGCAACGAAGTTGTGATAAACATCTTCACTAAATGCGGTAGGGTTATTAGGCTGTAAGAGAGCTGAAAAACTAATTGCAAGCGCATTGGGACATTTATTGTGTACTAGTCCCTGCCTTCTTTTGATGCTGCATAACTGATACATGCAAGTCTATGCTGTGCTAATTGTTTGCAGGATGTTGTACATGGTGGTTTTCGAGGTAACAGAAAATTGCCTCCTTGTTTCAAACTTCTTAACGCTCTTCATTCACATCCTGGCAGACATCTTCGGCGTTACGGCTGACTCTCCTCCGTTGACAAACCTTGTACGTATGGGTACCTTTTGATGTTTTTCGAGCACAGTACTCATTCGGTCAAGTCTTTTTCGGCTGCGCCCAATCAAGAGGATGGTGCGAGTTGACTGGTTGTGAATGCAACGACGTAGCAGTACCCGAAGTATCAGTTTGAAACCGAACCACTGCGGATTAAGCCCTTGCCCCTCCATCCAATTGTAAATCTGCTTCGCTGCATGTAGATCTGCTTATTACATAGTAAATAACATCGTTGGGCTCACCATTGCGAGCAGTTCGCCGCCGCTGTGTGTTTTGTCGTCGATTGTCTTCTGCAGTACCAAAAGAGGCCAGATGCCTTACTGGTGACTCTGCACTATTTGCTCCCAGGTAGGCCAGCTGCTGTAGAGAATCGGTATGGGAGTTAGTGAAGTCTAGCGAGGGTAAGCACAATCAGACGGTACAGGGGTACCTAGGGGGATTGTCTTCTGCTGGAAGTGGACTGAAACCCGCACACAATCATTGGAGGGAATAAGCGTAAATGCTATCTGCATTCCAGACCATCACTGGAAAAAAAGGATGTCTTGTTGCCATACGATTATTTGCCCTCCTTTTATTTGGCTGCCTCGAGTTTGGATCAGAGCCCCACAAGCTTTTATTGGTATATCTTAGAGGAAGAACATGCGATAGTGAAGGAATGAGAAAATAATGACAGATTGGGCATGATGATGAGTATATAATGTGGGATTGCTACCCGCACAGGTGGTCAGCTGCTTTTTACGAACATCCCGAGAATGCAACGCATAAAGGCCGACATCAAGGAGGCATTACGCCAGGGAGCTCAAGGTGGAAAATCCTGAAAAGGGACAGGCACTGTCTTCACAAAGACGTTATAGTGCAACAGAGGGCACATCTCGCAAGCAACTATACGCCAAATAGGGTATCGTCATAAGATTGCTCCAGAGGTCCCCTTGCATTACAACTGCCCTCTGGTTGGGCCGCACGGAATTTGAACAATATCCGCATCCTGTTACGTGGAGCGGGTTGTTCTGCAGGTAAATAACAGTGTTGTTTTTCGTGAAGGTGGAAGCTAGCGCAAATTAATGCAGAACTCGTTTTTTTGACTCGCTTACTCACCGTCTTTGGTGAGGAATAGCTGAAACTCTAAGGGCGTCGACCGGCGATTCACTTACCAGAATTTAACATGAAAACGAAAAGTGAATTTAAAAGTACAACTTTCCTGTAGCTTTTACATTTGACCTGGGTTGCGATTAGCCTTCACATTTGCTTTGAACATGTTGGCAACTTGCTGCACACGGACTGCACCGTCGAAAAATCCGTATTACTCGCCCCTTGTCAAATGTTACTACCTTTCGGACCAAACTTTTCTGTTTTCAGGCGCTAGCGCCGTTTTGTTGCAATGATCCCGCATTCTGGGAGAGGCCATTTTCTAACAAGTGACTTCTGAAGGTGCCAAGCAAGAGAAAGGGCCACTCGCATATCGTATATCTCAGAGTAACTGATCAAACTGATGCTTTTAAAAGATAAATCGACCAAGCTTCGTAAACCAAACGATGGGGAAACGCACCAGCGCACACCGGTTGATGGTCACTCCTTGCCCGTTGCCTCGCGGATCCTACTCTCTAGCTGTTTCGCAAAGTCCTCTACTCAGCTTCAGATCCTTTAAAACTTTAATACCATCTTTTTATAATTTCCATTAAAACTTTTGGGAAAGCCCGACGAATGAATGGAGTGGGTGAGACGAAACGTGAAACGTTGGCGAAATCCCCGTTTCCACAAAGTTCAAAAATTCTCGAGACAAAACTTACGTTGGGGGCAAAACTCGCTTCTTTTCGTAATACAAGCAGCTAGGAAGTAAATTTCAAATTTATTAATGTCACAGGGGAATATATTTTAGCCAGTCGTTCTTGGTATTCATCCTCCGAGGAGCAACGGCGTTTTGCCGCTGCACGTGCTAGCACGGGCTCTAAAAAGAAACATATTTTATGAGAAGCGGCGAGGCTTCCAGGCTAGCCTTCATATCTCAGGCCGTTTCGAGGGCCATACTGCAAGGATACGAGCAAATTCACAAACAGCACACCCCCGCAATGGCACAACAGGAGCAGCCACGACTGTTGCAAGAACAGCCTCCCCAATACCATGGACAGCACCACGACGAGGCACTAAGTCAGACATTCAAGCAGAAAGAGCAGCAGCCGCCTATTGACCAGCACAGACGCTCGGAGCCACCTTCAGCGTTAACTGGTGCGTTCTGCTTATGAATACACCAAACGCCGAAACCAGTCAATTAGTCTGCCTCTAGATTCCTGATCATGGTGTATTGCTGCTGTGGTTGACGGCATGGCGGATCTAGTTCAGTGCTACTAACCCACCCAGTCATTTTGTGTTTCTCACTTTATTGACCCTCTGTCTTCTCTCGATTAGCAAGCTGGGGAAATAGAACAAAGCACGCAGTTGATTAGGTCTTGCTCTGCGTTGGATTTGGTTTCTCTTGACAGAAAGCCATTTGCTGCTCGTCGTGAACGGTTGTGTGGAATCCGTTAATATCGGCGGGCGGCGGGGAGGCACAGTTTGCCGATACACGACTGTTGTGGGTAGAGACTGGAAACAGATATGGGTACTGAACAGTTCTCATCCACATTGCTATAACCAGTAATATAGCAAGACGCTAGTCCTTGCCTGAAAAATTGGCGGGTACAGTACTCAATTTAGAAGCCCCAATCCTTAGATTTCAAACTTGCGCCCTATGATCTTAGGGACTGGCGGGGGGACTTTCTCAGGAAGGCCACTGTGGAGACTGTACCTTGGAAGTAACGCTGAACTTCCCCTTCCAAGCTGCCTTCCAGGTGTTTTGTCTCCCCTCTAGGATCTTCCAGGAGTACCCTTGGGGCAAAAGCCACTGCACACACCCAACTAAGGAAAACACCATCGTTTCGCTGCAGTAAAAGGTTGGGGGCAGAGAACGTTTACCTTTGTGAAAACGTTTAGTTGCAAAGCAAAAGATGGGCAAAAGTAGCAGGACTTGATCCAAATGGCGGTTCCTTCCCTCGGATTCTTGCGATGATATGCCGATTGACTTTTTACAGGGGACCAGTCTCTATGGCTGGCCGCGCATGGCTTTTTGCATCTATGCGCATGACTGGTAGGTCCCTCCGTGCACCCAGCCTCTAAAAGTACGCAAAGCAGCTGCTGAACGGGCGTTGCAGGGGCACACGCGGGGAAGAGGTGTTACTCTGACTTCGTCTGTAGGCGCTACACAAGCGTATGTCTTTAGAGGTTCGGCTGCTACAGGCTGGGACGGCAAATTGTGGCTGGATACGCCCAAACAGCAATCCCCCTTCAGCCTGGAAGGTAGGCTGGCTCATAAAGCCCCTCCATACAGCAACGTCTTACGGGAGCAGGGGGCCGTTAGGCAATCGGAACGCGGCGTTGACCCAAAGCGCAAGTTCGTTGAGTGCGTGGATATTACCCCGGAAGAAGCCAGTTGTGAGCCACGTCCGTGTTGCAATGCGCAGGCACCAGATGCGCTTACCTGTTTACTCTATTGTTGAGTCTTCGATTTTCCAGCGGTTCCTCGCGTGGCTGAAGGCCGAAAGAGCCGAATACATTGATCTCCAGACAGCCGCAAAGACCCAAGGCAAGGAAGGTTAGCCCCGGTGTCTTCCTGTAGATGTTGCTGTCGCTGCTTGCTTGCTGCTGTATCGATGTACACGCGTGAAGCCCAGTCACAAGCGCCCAGGAAACGTGCCACTTTTCTGGTTGACATGAGATTTGGAACGAGGTTCCCAACCATGTGTAGACGGTGCAGTGCATTTACTACTTTGGCTTTCCAGGCCCCCGAGTGCACCGCTGTTTGCTTTAAACTCCCCCTGCGCACTCCCCTGTCCATTCATGCCCCTTCGCAAAACGTCTGTGCAACTACCGAGAGCCCTTTATCCCTACGTGCCAATCTAGCCACGTTTTTGCGCCTTCGCGGTATCGCGTCCGCAGTGGTGAGAGTACAAGGTTCAGGAGAACTGACGGTGGTCTTTGAGGTACTGCTCCGGGGAGCCGAGCCCCTGGGATACGCTTTTTGAGGACATCTGCTGCTGCTACTCCTTAGCCCTGAGCACCGATGGCTCCTCTTTGGAGCCTTTCAGGGCGCCATTTAAGGAGCCTTTTCCTACGGGACTTCGGGAGCAGACAAGATGGGAAGAAAAGGGCGCCTCTATAGCGGACTTGCAACGAAAACAGTGTATCCGTCTACTATCCACTCCCAGTACTCTACAGGAAGAAACAGCAGCAGCTTGCACCCAAACTAAATAATCCATGGACAACAACTTAAGAGTAGCACCTCACGACGGCGATGAACCTTCTGTGCGGCTGCAACCAGCTATTCAAAAAGATATTCGCTTTTCCAGCGCAGCCCCCTTTCCTCCACTGCGCACCACCTGCAGCTCCAGTTCCCAGAAGACGGTAGGCATTGGCTTTGGTTATCATTTCTGGAGCATCGAAGGTGCAGCTGTGTAAGAGCGCGCACGGGTTCGCCCCCTTTGAGGCGTAAAAAGCTAGGGAAGTCTGGTGTCACACATGTCCAGACAACCCAGTGTATCTTATACGCATTCCAGTAGTAGCACTTTGCAAATTCCAAACTCTATGCCCTTGAACAAACCACTGCTCTTCAGCTGCGCTGCCCTCGCTGAGGCCTCCCACCCTTGTGGGCCCCCGGCCGGTCGCGCTGCTGCGGGGCACCTCTCTGTGGGACTGCCTGCCGCTGCTGCTGCTCTTGCTGCTGCTGTAGCTGCTCCAGCTGCAGTTGCTGTTGCCGCAATTGGAGTTGCTGCTGGTGAATGCGTTCCAGCAATATTTGCGTCTCTGTTTGCGTCGGAGTCTGCTGCTTTCTTTGTTGCTGCTCATTCTTGCCACTCCTATTTGCCTTGGTAGTCTGCTCTCCTACGCTTTCCATTGGGATATCCACGGCTGCCCCTTCGGCTGCTGCACAGTTTAGCGCTTGCTGCCGCTTGGATTTTGTGGAGAATGCCGCAGCAGAACGTCGCTGCTGCTGCTGGTTATTCTGCGGCTTCAGCGCAGGCGGAAACCCTGCAGCAGCCAGGGCAGCTTGCTGCAGATGCTGCTGTTGCTGCGCAGCAGCGACCGCCTGATGCAGTGACATGGACGGCGCCGAAAAATTAAGAGCGGAGGAGGCAGCCATTGCTGCCGCTAGCTGCTGCTGCTGCTGCATCGCGACAACGGCATTCCAACCGTTGCTGTTGGGTCTACACATATTGGGGGGAGGAGAGAGAGGCCCCGGGAATCCCATAGGCCAATAAGGACTGATGGGGTACAGCGGAAATTGAAATGGCTGCTGCTGTGCAGCAATCACACTCGTATCCGCAGAGTTGCTGTTGCTGCTGCTGGGGGTAGACTGGGGTGTGGAGTGCACGGCTTCGTTTGCAATCGCCGCAACAAGAGAGGTGTATGACGAGGCAGAGGTGGACGATGCAGCTGAAGCCGGTTCCTCCAGCTGACGCAGCTGTTGTTGCGGCTGTCGCTGCAGATGTTGTGGTTGGCGCTGCTGCGGTCGCTGGTGATTCTGTCGCTGCTGCTGCTGTGGCGACGGACGCTGTTGCCGTGGTTGTCGCTGCTGTTGCTGTAACAAGACAGCGGTGTCTTCCGAGACGCGAGCTGGAACAGGGCCCCTGGTGGCCGTCTCCAGGGAGTGGCGGGTCCTGCGCTTGACGGCTTTTCGGGTCTCGCAGTCTTCCTGAAAAGGGGCAAATAGGAGTCACAGGCAGAGCTCGCGCGAGGCTGTGTAGACCGTCCAGCCTAATAAGACATTATAGCTGACCGTAAGTGACCAACAAACGGAGGGCTGTACGACTTGAGGCATGCCAAAGCAGAATAAGAGGCCCTGGAAAGACGGCGGCAAAGCAACGTGGCCGCAGCTGCATTTGCCAGCGTTGTGGCGGGCCCCCAAAGACGCAACAAAAAAACATGAGCTATTCTCTCACAGCGTTAACAAACGCAAGATCCTCTCTGGATATTTGCCCCTCCTTCGCAAATTCACCCAAGACCGTGAAGAAGACTCCCCCCGCCGTCTTGCGGCGGCTCCCGTCCGCAACCAGCATTCCTCCTAAGCGACAGCGGAAGGGGGAAACGAGAAGCGGACGAACTGTGGGAACAAATTACGTAATGGGCACTATGGAAAGTGTAGAGCTCCATAAAGTGGTACACCCGCAGTGGGCAGGCATGTTGACACGATAGAGGGGGGTTCGGCTGCCCATGTCCCGCCTTCCCCTTCCCGTGTTGAAGGCTCCTTTCTGGGGTCTCACCAAGTGCTTGGATCATCAGGGTCTGTTGATATGCCTTGAGGCACGGTAGAGTGCCGAGGCGCTGCACTGCGCGAACAAGCTTTGCCTTCTTTAGCTCCTAAACAGCGATGGAGAGCAAACGGAGAGACACACACACACACACCGAGATGCTTGCCGCACAGAGAGACGCCTAGCGAGTACCAAGAGGAGGCAATGACATTTACACGAGTATCGCTCGGCACAACACACGGCGAAAGGAGGACACCGAAGACACCCAGGTAGCCATCCACCGACCACGGCGGAGACAAACAGGCTCTACAGAGGCAGCCACAGAGGAAGTGTACAGCACGGGGAGCCACGACATGAGAAGATCAGTCAGGATACGAAGATGGGATGACGGATATGTGAAAGCTCCAGTTCGTCGATGTTAAGCACCTGCAGGCCTGTAGCAAGCACTTCCGCGATGGTTGCCGAGACGGCAGCATCCGAGAGGCCCTGAGCGCCGACAGCCCGCGAGGTCGCCGCTGCTGCTGCCTCCTCGAGTCCAACCTGCGATTCCACTGCTTCACGGTATGACTTGAGCAGCAGGTGCTGCAGCATCAGCGACATGGAGGAGCACGCAAAGCAGATGTGGGGTCAACAAAACGCAGGCCTTGCATGTCGAAGCGGCAAAACGCGTCGAGACAACAGACGTATCGAATGTACCATTGAGCGGTGTCCATGCAACTTCGCGAGAGCCTCGGCGGTGAGCCCCCAGGCGTCTTGCTGCAGAAGCAGCCGCAGAAGTGTCTTAGGTGGAGTGGCTTCGAGAAGAAGCTGCACCACCTGCAGATTACCCCGCGTCGCAACTGCGTGAAATGCCCCCCGCTGGTTAATATCCAACAAGTCCGGCCGAGCCCCTGAGGAAGCACCGAGACACAGAGAGCAGAAATGCAAGAGGAAGCGAGACAAGGCCCTCGACGCATGCTTGGAGGCGGATTGAACGCGCACAGCGCGGTGGACGCCGCGCGAAGCAGAGAAAGGAACTTTGCTGGCAAGAGACACAATTAGAGGCCGTAAACGATGTGCCTCGATACCGTGCTGGAGGAGCCATCGAACGTAGTCGGGCTTGTCTCTGCATGCCGCATAATGAAGCGGAGGCCGAGCGTCCGAGTCGAGGTCGTTAACTGCACACGACGCAGGAATTTTGCGCGCAGAACTATGCAATGAAGGCCCTTACACTGTCATTGCAAGCGTACACCATTGAGTGTGCAGGAAATTTGCCTTGCTTCCCCAAGAAGGCAAGCCACCCATGCTGTAATGCTGTTTTGATGACGACTCTAGATAGAACACCGGAGGGGAGGTACCAGCTACGTTCTCCACTAAGCGAGCCGAAAGGCATATGAGACAAGGCGCCCTGCAGAGCAACAAGACCTTACCAGTGCTCCCGTGCTGCAACAACAGCTCGGAAATCGGGATGTTGCCTTTGATTGCAGCAAAGTGAATGGCAGAGCTCCATGTCTGGAGAGGGACCCCTCCGCCGCCTGTGCTATTACTGCTGCCACTGTCGAGGTGCGCCGTCTGCTTTTCGCTCCCACGACCCGAAGTGTCTCCTTTTATAGTGACTACTTCCGCAGCGCTTGCAGTCGGTGTCCCTTGCTTTCCTTCCAGTCCCGCCGTGTCAGCAGCAGCAGCAGCAGCGTCTGCCGTGTCAGCGGCAGCAGCAACGACGGTAGCTGCCCCGCCGCTGCCTCTGCAGGGGGCACAGCGGTGACACAAAAGGTGTTTGGGATTCGCTCCTGCGTCCAGGAGAAGCCGCACGCAAGGGACGTGCTCCTTAGTGACCGCTATGAGCAACGGCGTCCAGCGCTTCTTATCAGAGATGTCCACGAGCGCAGCAGCACCCTGCCCTTCCTGCTGCTGCTGCTTTGGGTGCGCTGCATACTTGAGAAGCAAAGAAACCGCTTGGGCAACCCCAGTCGCTGCTGCGTAGTGAAGCGGCGTCCTGCCGATTGAATCGGCTGCAGCAGGCGACGCACCCCGCTCCAAGCAGAGCCGAACGATGTCTGTTCTCCCTAGGAAAGATGCCCTAAGCAAAGCGCTCTGCACATCAGGGCCACTGAGACCAGGTGGAGCTCTCACACCCGCCGAAGGCTCCGTGGAGGCTGCTGCTGCTGCTGCAGACGCTGCTCCAGCTGCCGGCGTGATAGCGCTACCAGTGGTGTTTTCGCCATCCGCGGGGGCCGCTGATGCAGGAGATGAAGGAGGGGCTCTACAGGGGGATGGGCTGCTGAAAGCATTTTTTGCTTCTGTCTCCTGCTGCTGCCGAGCCGCCACCCCCTTCTTCGGCTTTGTTCGCTGCTGATGTTGTTGCTGCTGCTTCGAGGTGGCAGCAGCAGCAGAAGCCTTTTGCTTCTTGCCATCGTTGGAGACCCTAGAGAGGGGGGGCCACAAACTCTCCTTTTCACCTGTTTCGCTCTTCTGGGAGGCGCTCCGGCCGTGTTCCCCATCAGGGGCTGGAGGCGGCAGGCAGAAGTGAGGCTGAGGCAGCTGCTGGTACAAATCCGGTGTGGTCGATGGTGTTGCTTGTGAAGCATCAGCATCGGCCATGACAACCGTTTGTTGCAGCAGCGGAGGAGGAAAGCCTCCTTCGCTGGGGCAAATATCCAATGGGGGTTCAATGTCGAGGTCTCCCAGAGCTTCAGCCTCTGGTGTGGGTAGGATGGTCTGCTCAACTGTCGCCCCCCCAAACTCAGTCTTCTGTTTCAGCTGGCGCAGCTGTTGCTGCAGGTCTTGCCGCTGCTTTGCTTCCTTGGGTTGCTGCGGCTGCCAAATTGGCTGTTTCGGGCACCCAGAGAGCCGTCCACTGCTGTCGCGGCGGGCAGATGCCCCCGGGAGCAGTGAAGTCCTGAGGTGTTGTGGACACATGCTGGCGCAGACTGGAAGTAGGGCCCAAGGGCACATGGAAGACGAAAGGGAGGGCCCTTCTCGTTGCGGGGGAGGAAGGGTCCTGAGCTTTTGGTTGACTACGGCAACAGATCGCGGTAGACATGCTGAAGCAATAGGCCAATCCGGGGCCTCAGAAGCCTAGAGGGGTGTGGCAGTGCTGGGGAGGACAGCAGTGGGCGCGTGCTGTGGCACGGGTCTACTGCAGGGAGCTGCAAGGAGGGCGAGAGAGGCTTCGCCCCCTCTTACATAAGGGGAAGGGGCCCCTTACAGCCCTAATAAAGGAGTTAAGGCAATTAGGACAGTGCCCGCACAGATTTGAGTGCAACAAACAACATTCTTCACGCTCCTTGAGCAAATGCCTGCAGCGGACGCAGCGTATATGCGCAGGGGGTGGCGTGGCACCCCCCCCACCAGCAGCAACACACAGAGCGAGACCTTCAAGCCCTAGTTGTTCGCTGCTAAAAGTTAAGTAGTTAGTCGCAATGTCTACCAATAACACAAACTCGAGGGCTATTATGACCCTAGAGCTCCTAGAGGGTGCTGAGAGCCGAAAAAATGGAAGTATATCGCAGAAGGCAAAACATACATCCCTGCCCCAAAAGGATTTGGATGTCACGGTCACTTGTAGCTGAAGTCCCTGCGATGCATGATCCAGGAATACGAACACGCTTAGTTTGACGACCTGAATCCTTTCTAACTGAATATCCTTTCAGGGGCGGGGAGACAACTACGGGTAGTTGTGCCCCGACATCACCTGGAGCGACGGGTTTCATGGTGCCGAGGCACAAGAGCGAAGGCCACAACTTTCAATCCTACAAATTGCTTGAAGTGTATTCACTTGTATGTTGCTGGTAGGCAATAGAGGCCTTGGTTCTGTGCTTTATTCCTTTTATTTACGCAAAAAAGGCCCAGAGGGACAGTAGCGAATGCACACTTTCGAATGAACGAGTGGGTGTTGTTCTTATTCGGAGCTTCAAACAGAGCTTAATAAAATAAAAGGCCTGAATGCCGATAAACATTCATACTTTAAACACCTCTGAAGCCACAGTCTTTTGACACAATTGTTCCAACGCCCCATCCAGGGTCTCCACGAAGAGACGCAACAGCGAACAAAATTTTATCAACGACGATTGGAAATTATCAAGTATTTTTTCTAAAAGGGCTCTAGAAAAAAAACCCTGCATGCGGCTCTTAGGGGTCCAAACTGCCCGGAGAGTAACGAAGAAAGGGCGAGTAGTTTCTTCCTACATGTACGATGTTCCATGCAGCATCAAGTGCACATGCATACAACACCGCCTCTTCTCGTATCAAGCAAACAGTAATCTACACTAAGCAATAG
Organism: Cyclospora cayetanensis; assembly: GCF_002999335.1. Taxonomy (NCBI): domain Eukaryota; phylum Apicomplexa; class Conoidasida; order Eucoccidiorida; family Eimeriidae; genus Cyclospora; species Cyclospora cayetanensis. The sequence continues at coordinate 105,377 of NW_020312281.1, read as the reverse complement.
ATATGAATAGACAAATCCATACGTCGATTCCCCACAATTCTTAGTATGCTATAACGCGTGTAGTCAAAAGTGTTAACGTTCAGCTTAGCCCACTGCATCTTCAGCCTCCTGCCCTTTTCAAAACAGAAGGCTTCGTGCTCAGTGCGTAAACCGCTAGACCAGCTGTATGCAAAATAGTAGAAGAGTTCACTTGTTATCGCCACAACACAGACAATGTAGCAGGTGGAGACGTGCATGTGATATGGGCAGACAGGAAAGGATGGACAGGGCCACGCTATGCTCGATCATGATTTACTGTACTAGTCATAAGGATTAGTAAAAAGCTGATCATTTGGTTGGTCTTCCACCAGTCTATATTGTTCATTTCGAGTCCTGTTTGGTGGTTTCAAAAAGACGCACTATCAGGTCTTTGCGTGGATGCTAAAAGCTTGTGCATGGAGTTGTGAATACTAGGAATGCTTAGAGTGTGCAGCTGCGCGCAGTCTCTAAGGACCCTTGGGTTACACCGAAACCTATTAGAGGCGTGTGCCGGGGAAGGTGAGAGCTCTGGTAAAAAACACCCAATAAGCTTCTATGAGGGTTGGATTGCGCCTGAAGCGTAGTGTTTCCCTGCGAAGGCTTTCAATGGACTGCTATAGATGGTAGTGCAGCTGTTCTCCTTTTATCCACTGGCTGTGGATGCATTGGGGAGTCTGGATTTCTCGCCGAAATTTGTCGGGCTTCGATTAAATGGTTTATTATCTTAATAACGTGATTTTCTTTAGCAGCATTCAGGGGAAATCCCCTGTAGCGATGGGAGGTACACGAAATGGCAGCCCTGATGGGGCAGCAGAAGCCTGCCGGCAAGCTGAATTAAACGCACTAGCTTTGCAACTGGCAGGAAGGCATGTTTCATCACTCGATAGAGTGTTTGTAGATGAGTCGATGAGGTTTTGTCGATCAGAAAAGTATGACGGTCCTAACAATGCCAGAAGTTCTCGAAGGTTGCATCAGCCCGTCGAAGAAGCCTGCCTTTGTGTTTCGTGAGGCAAAGCGCAATGAGTGCTTGTTGGTCCATGAGAGCCCGAAGGAGGAATACTTCGACTGCGGGACTGAAGGCAGAGGAAGCCGTTTGTCTGCAGGGGTAAATCCAGTGCACGGTTTTACTGAGCTCTGGCTCATCTGGTTATGCCAACGAGCACAACAGAAAGCCTTCAATAACCTGAAAAGGTCAAGGCAGAAAAACTCATCAATCGATCGGCGCACTCAGAAATGTGAAGCTTTAGTCGACGTAATTTACAGCGTAGACGAAAAGGCACATCTCTAAAAGGCTTACATTAAGTCAACTGAAGTGTTACGACAGCTGGTTGGCGAGCAAACGAAGGCACGACAGGGAAAGGCATGTCCTCCTCACATGCTACGGAGCATTGCAGGCAGCTACAGACTACCGTAAAGCAGAAGCTGCACGTGTCTCAAATAAGCCAGATGCCAGAGAAGCTGCACGAATCAGCACTCCGCGCGAATTTCGACTTTACAAACGCATTTTTTACGAATCCCCACTCACCTTGATGAGAGGCTCGAAACGGTATTCCTTAGTCGTACTCACATGCTCCAGTAAACCTGGATGCAGTTTGTGCTTGTTACTTCTCCAGCTAAAATGTCCCTCAAGTGAATCGGAATTTTAATTAGCGTATGAGGGCACTGTGGATGATTGTCTGCATGGACGACGCCTTGGTACTCAACCGAAGCATTCGAGAGCACGAACAGCACCTACGGCGTGCGCTTTAGCTGTTCCAGGCCAAGCAATGCAATAGGAAGGCATAAAAAATGTTTGATTTTCATGGAAACAAAAGTGGGTATGGGACTGAGTTTCGGCTGCGGTAGTTTATTCCTGGCTTTGCTCGAAGCTTTGACTGATATATTAGAGAAGCCAGAGGCTGCGACCCGAACTGCAAAGGCTGATGCCGCGCCAACGACGTATTTCGGCCACCCTAAAACTCATTCGGTACTCCTGCTGCGTGATTGAAACCGCCATTTGTTCAGAGCCACCAATGCCGGTAACATAGCCATTGATGCAGTTTCCTTTCAACAGGCAACGAGTTTTCGAAATACTAAATCACAGCTTGTTATTTTAATTGCCAGACTGAAGCCGAACACCGGTATCTAAAGCGGAAGGGGCTCTATGCAACGTGGTTGGGCGTGCCAAATGCCAGCACTCACTATATGCGTATCGTTTAACTGTCTAGATAAATTACCAGTTGTAACTGCACTAGACGAAAAGTTATCACGTTTCGATAATCCTAAAGTTGTTCGCTGCCTTGGTCGCCTCCTACAGTACGACTGTAACATGAGGTATGTGGAGAGCATGCCCATCGTAGTCGTCCATGATGTCGTGATGCCTCAGCTATTCACCATTGTGCAGAGCAACTGCTCTTGTCTCAGACGTTTTACGGTTACTATAAAGCGCGTGTGGGTGTTAGGCCTTTCACATCCATGCGTCCACTACTATTGCCATGGTCCAGAATGGTGAAATGCTGAGGCACTATCACGTTGAGGATGGCCTGCTGGAGTTTGAAACACAGCAACGAATCCGTTGCTTGTACGTCTCGTCCTCTCTTCGCAGCGTCGCCTTGCGCAAAGCACATGACCGTGTACTCTCTGTCCATAGTGAATTCACTATAGTGGCAAAGATCTCAACGATCCTTGTGGTGCTCCGAAATGAGTCCTGCGGCATAGCAGTACACAGTGTAATGCCTGCATTGTCAGCAGCTGGAATCGCGCAGCTTTCCTAAGTACAGCCTATTGCACAGCCTCCCAGTTCCTGCAAGGGTTTAGACCAATCTCACTGTGGACCTATCTGGACTGCTAAATATCAAGCGTCAAGATAGCATTTACGTCGTGCCTGATAATCTGAACAAATCATTCATTCCATCCTTTGCTTTTGCTCAGTCATGGAGCAGAAACTCGCTAACTTATTAATTCATGTGTGGACGCTTCAAGGATACCCCAAGGGTATCATTACAGATAGGCAGTCACTGCTTGGTGGTACGCTCTGACACGCTTTTCTGACCAGCCTACACATTGACCATGATATGGCCACCGCAAGCCATGCCGAGGCAGGTGGGCAGACAGAGCGCAACAAAAGCACCCCTTTGCAGTATTTGTGACCCTGCTCACAGAAGTCCATTTGCTTCGCTTGCACTGCTTCCTGGTGCTTCTGGGTTTGTAATGACCCATACACTCGTCTACCCATATAATTCCCACACATCTGGGCTAGACTTAGGAGCATCTCTACGATTCAGGCCCGAACCTGCTGGTCCGCTGTCAGCTGCCACCCTTGACACCGGAGGGATCTAAAATACAGCTAATTAGTGCACGCGATTTTGTGGGCAAAGTCCAAATGAGACGATCACACTATTATAATAAGCGGCAGTCGACTTTGTGGTTTTAGCAAGGAGCTTTAGTCGTGGTGGATTGGCAGACTCAACGAGGTGCACCGAAAGGCAACCAGATGAAGAAGTGTGCAGCCAGATGGCTAGGACCATGTGTCATTCTGTCATGAAGCATTGCAATTTCGGACTCTGTTGAATGCCCCTAGAACGGAAAGCTATTACAGAAAGCTAAATCCGGAAATTCTAGAAGAACCTCAAGACTTGCAGAATTATTCGAGGACTTCGCTGCGCAGACCGGAAACCAATGGGGAGACGGAACGTCCGCAGGGACTGATAGAAGTGCTGGATTCTGAGACAGTTGAGCTCCAAGGAGAGACAAAATGCGGGCACTTGATAAAGTGGGCAGAAAATACTTGCCTTAGTATTTGACGGAGGATTGATTGCGCTGTGGGGGACTAGGCGGCTCGGGTAAGTAGCATCTAGTCGCCCAGGACGGTATTTCCTGCGCCCCTTAATAAAGCAGTCCTTCTTAAGACTTTGCCCTGCGCGAATAGCTACCTTCGAATTCCTGCATAGCTTGAAAAAGTGCAGTTTAGTATTGCTAGGGTGTCGCCCACACGCAAATATATGTGGAGGCACTCTCAGGATTGTCCCAACATTCTTCCTTTCGCCACTTTAAGGCCTCGTAATCGAGTATGCTGCATGCGCTCGTTATGGTGGCATCAGATTTAGCTCTATGAGGTGCCTGGATATTGCTGAACTGATACACGCTCTGATTTCATCTCAATACATTACTTGGATTCTGTCTTCGCGGAGCAGGAATCTCATACATTTCAGCACGCCGACGACAGCAAGTCATCGCGCCGCAGCAGTCGTGTTGGTGGGTCCCTCGTTCATTGTTCGCTAGTGAGGGCGTCTTTCTTCACTTCTCTTTATCTCTACCGATTTGCATTGTTTTCTGGTTGCTGCCTGCTTGGGAAGTGGCGATGGGGCGGGCTATCTTCCGGTGTCCTGCATACAGTAGTTCTCGAAGTGCCGGTAAGGAGAACGATGGTGTACCTGAATTTGGAGGGAGATGCGGCGGTCTAAGCTAAAATGAAACACTTTTTGCTTCAGTAGTCATATTTGCATGAGGAATAGTAGTGATTTGATTAGTGGAGCTTCCTGCTCGTTTATATTGTTTGCTGGTTCGTATCTCTTGTTTATTGCACAGTCCTTCTTGTTCTATACGAGAAGACGCAATGCTGTGTGCGTTTGTACCTAAAGCTATTTGCAGCTCTTTGGAACTGCTCATAGCGCTTCGACGGTGCAGGTACGGCGCCCAACTGTCCCTCTTCCCTCGAGTCAGGAACTCTGAGGATCGCCTGCAGGGAAAGAATAATCTCACTGGGAACCAGCTTGCTGAATTTCTACCACGTTTGTTTTACATGTGGAGTTACATGCCTCCAACACAGTGAATTTCGATGGAGGGTCCTCTGCATGGAGTGACTCTGATCAGATCAGCTGCCTTCTCCTGACAGCATATACAGCTACCTATAAGAGCACAAATAATGAAGAAACTAGATCCACTGTCCATAGAGCTGACTTGAGAAAACATGGGTACGTATAAAATCACCCACAAGGCCCCAAAACGGTATCGCATGCAGTGGGCTGCATGCAGGCGGGGTGCTGCGTACCAACTCCCTTGGCTACTAAAACGATGGTGCCGGTGCTGCTCGTGTTCGTTTGTTTGCAAGGATTAATAGGGTTGTTTCTCTGATTATTTTTCTCCGGCGGAGGTATAGAAGCGGCGAGAGGAGAAGAATACCGGTGGGGAGCGCAGTCCCTTTCTGTTTATCCTGGGCACAATGGTGAAGTGCTTGGAGGAGAATCCGATGCGGGAAATCCGCATCGAGAAGCTCACGCTTAACATTTGCGTTGGAGAGGTTTGTCATTTAAGAGTAATTTCAGCGTTTTATACTTCAATAAGGGTTCAGAATTAGGGGAAAAGACCAAGGGTAGAAATCTGTGGGGTGGCGGGTGCACTCGGGTGTATGTACCTCCTCTTCGCGCATATCACTCAGATTAGAATCTTTGAGGGCTGGAATATATATCTCTTGATATTCTGTCATGATTGTAGAAGCTGAGTTGGATGCTGTTCTGCATCGTTGGGCTGCTGCGGCCCGTCATATCTTTTTGGCTACCCCTCCGTTTATCTGACTTCAGTTCGTGTTGCTCTGATGCTTCATTCGCTTTACTTAAATTATTTGAGAGGCAATTCTTCTAATGAAACTGTATATGGCAGGGCACCGAGGATTAGCTCGTTGGCGACGCCGTATTATGTGTGATTGGGCCCATTTTTCAGAGATTAGCTTGTGGTTGGTTGGAATTTTATCTTTTGAAACTATGCACATTGATGCGCGTACCGTCCTTATCCATGGGCTTAGTGTTCTATTCCTGTTTCGGAAGCTTCCTCTGGGTATCTACGGTTTTCACACACTGAACTCGATCCACGGATCTCTGTGCTGTATTCTTCTGGCTGTGAGCTTCTGTGCTCAGTCCGGTGACAGACTGACGCGCGCCGCTCGTGTGTTGGAGCAGTTGACAGGCCAGCGCCCGGTGCTATCTCGCGCGCGCCTTACCATCCGATCATTCAGCATCCGCAGGAACGAAAAAATCGCCTGCTATGTCACGGTGCGTGGCAAGAAGGCGGAGGAGATATTGGAGAAGGGTCTGAAGGTTAAGGAGTATGAGCTGACGAAAAAAAACTTTTCTGATACGGGCAATTTTGGATTCGGTATTCAGGAGCACATTGACCTTGGAATCAAGTACGATCCGTCCACCGGTAAGAGGAGCAGAAAGAATATCCACCATCACGTTGTATTCTCACAAGAGGGACCTATATGCTTCGCGTTAGCCATGAGTGTTTTGCGGTGGTGACCTTTACCAGGGCTCTCTGTAGTCCCTTTTAAAGACTCCAAGGGGGGTCACCGTAATTTTTATTGTTCACGCGCTTCAGGCCCCCGGAAGTGCAAACTTGCCAGAGTGGACGGGGGTGCACGTGTGCAAGCTTGTCCACACGTGGATGATGGGTGCATATAGGAGATTAAGCACACTCTGGTTTTATCCCTACCGAGTCTGCCTTGTCAGTTTCATTTCGTCAGCCTACCTGTTGTATTGTGCTTTTTTCTCATCAGGGATTTACGGATTGGATTTCTACGTGCACCTCTGCCGCCCGGGGCTGCGCGTGTCGAAGCGGAAGTGGGCCCGGGGACGGATTGGCCACTCTCATAAAGTGACTAAGGAGGACAGCATGAGGTGGTTCCGGCAGAAATACGATGGCATTGTCCTCAACCGCTAAGTGCTCAAACAACTTTGCCGCCTGCCTGCCTAGCTAGCCGGCTAGCTAGTTGGTGTAGTTGGCCGACAGCCACCGCACGCTGCCCGGCTAGAAGAAGCACGGTGATGCCAGAGCGAGCGTCCTTAGTCCACCAGCTACCTGCCCACCCGAGGGCCGAACGGACAAGATATTTCGTGAACTGCTTCGCCGTGTCTTCCTTGCTGTTGGGAGTTTTGGGGTGTACCAAGCCTAGGTTTTGATTTGGGAGCAAGGGTTGGAGTTAATGCCAGAAGGGCGAGGGTTTACTCCGTAACGAGCTGCCAAGGACTCGCTTCACCATTTGCTCTGCTTGAGTACTCCTTAGTCAAATAGCTGCAAACTGGAGCCTCGTAGCGAATAGTAATTCTGCCCTAAGCCAATAAACGGCAAGGGGGTGCTACTATTCATATGCACCTCTTGTGCTGAGAGTCGACGCAACTTCGCTTGTTCTCCGGGGAACCAGGCTTCCAGAAATAGGACAGACTGGCCAAAGTAGTGGGCTTAGTTCAGTACACTTCGCGACATTAGCTGTGCAGAAGAAAGGGGGGCAGTTCGACTACGCCTCGGTACAGTTGTTCCACGCCGTAGACTCCATTATTGTTGGGAAGGGGGTAGGTCCAAGTTGCATAGGGTCACATAGGCGGATACTATTCTTAAAGGTATGCAGATATGTCCCATTCAGCGTGGGAGGTTCAAATCAGACTTTGATGGAAGAAGTTCTACAAAGGATGGGGCGGAAATGTGCAGGATGTCGACTGCAGCGATCCCGATGCGTGTCTCACCCCCCTTTCCCTTCCATCATCCACTGGCGCAAGCGACCCTAAGCCGCTTGATAAGACTGGTGAGTAAGAATGGGGGACAGCAGGAAGTGCGGTACAGCAATACACAAGAAGCTTTTGAAGAGACAGCCATGTGCATACAGGAATGGTCAGGGTGGTGGGCAGATGCATTTGGTAGCCCCCAGAACGTCTACTGAAACAAAACTTTGATAATAGGGAGGAAGAAATAAAGGGGAGCGAGGGTCAAATACATTTACACTTCGGCAGTGCTTCAGCGCTCAGAGGGCGCTTTCATTTTCCTTTGCGTAAGGATTCTCGTCCCTGAACTACGCAGAGTGCTGGAAGCTACTTCTTCAAGCGCGTCCTCTTGTGTCTCCCCCCTCCCCGCGTCCTCTTATCGCCACCGCCTACCGAGGCTGCACGTTCAAATCGTTATAAATCGCTACACACAGCTACAAACAGCTGAAAAATGTGGAACAGCCCATTCCATTTTCTTGATCAAGACTCCGCTTTTAGCTCTTTCGCCAGCTCCGCAGAACGGGCGCGGGCTGCCTGGGCAGCAAGCTGCACAAAATCCGTGCCAAATTCCTCTTGTATCTGCTTCTTCATCTTCCTTATAGCCCCTAAGAATAGATATGATTGACAAAGAAGACATTACAATTCAGACAAGTGCACGGACATGATAGGAGACACAAAGGTGCGAAGAACTACAAGCAGAAAACGCAGCAGCATAGGAATAAACAAGAGGACACGCTACTGCGTGCGTACACACAAAGGAGGCGTGTACCAAAAAAAAGGTTGATTAATTGAGCAAACGTACCTGCAGGGTCGAGCCCTTTTGGACAGGCAATCGAGCAATTCATGATCCCATGGCACCTGAGAATAAGACGAGTGAAAAGGCGAAGAAAACATGTTTCAAAATATCTAAGTGCGAACAGGTGCCCATACAAGGCTAGACTGGCTCTAACAAAGACAAGAGATTTGCTGTAATAGCTTTCCACATTAGGGTCAGTATCGCCCTGTATGTGAGCGCTTGTTCTACTTTTGCCGGTGTCTTGACTGCCACTACTGCACACTTTGTGCGTTTAAAGTGCCTGCTTTACAAGAAGCGCCTCGGCGAAAGTGAGAAGGCCCGTGCGGAGGCGTACCACGCCCAGGGGCAAAAACAAAGGTTACAATCTACCACAGTGCATGCACACTCTAAAGGTGGCGCGGTGCGCCATCGACAGCAGTACATCATGTGCCCATTCCTTACTGGATTTCTCCCACTATGTAAAAGTAATGCAACCAGAAAACCACTGGCTCCGACAAACACTTCCACAAATCTCCACGCATTCAGGCGGCTAAACATTGTGTGTAAACTTTACCAACTACGCAAGAACAGCACCATCGCAGAGAATTGAGCAGTTAAACAATATATGCTAATAGGATTTGGAACACAAAGAGGCATGTGAATAGGCCGGCTAGCAAACGGCCCAGAGACAGAGACACGTAGGGATTATTGACCCAGCAAAATAAAAACACAAAGCAAAACGTTTGCAAATAAGACTAGAGAGAGCACACGAACCTGTAAAGCTTCATGGTGTCATTTATTTGGGCGAGGCGCTCGCGAGTGAACTCGTCGCGGCTGTCGCTGATCCAGCTGACCAAGCAAACATGCACGAAAAGACATAACAGTATATCACTATTACCGACCCCATCAAGGACCAGCATGAGATTACAAGCACTAGGGCGTGCTCAATTGACGCTGAGGCGAGCACACAAGGCTGAAAAACGCAACAGTGGCGCTTCTCCCACAGCCTTCTGCCAGTCAATCTGTGTCGCTTTTCACCCCTTTTACCTCCTTACAATCTCTTAACTATACGATTGCTATCTCACCGGAAGGCCTGGAGGAGAACTGCTGGCCCGAGATAGGCCTGAGGGTTCCACCAGTAAGAAGGGCAGGAAGTTGAACAGCAGGCGCACAAGATGCACTCGTACAGGCCATCCAACTTTTCGCGGTCCTCTATCGACTGCAGAATTTCCGTGCCCTCTGTCTGAAGCTCAAGCACGGAAATGCAGAAAGCATTTTCACGGTTAAATGAAGCTCCTGCAAACCACAGCGTGTCCCGTTCGTTGCAAGCTACGATGCACCGCATCTATGAATGCTCTTTGTTTTCCTCAGGTTTGCCTTGAATACCCTGCAAGCTTATCATACTAGCTACCAAAGTGGTATTTGCGGCTCCCTCACGGGCTGTGTCTTCCTCTGCAGCCAAGGCTGCACGGACTTGTACTGAGTATAAAAGTTGGTAAGATCCGGCACCAGGTCCCTTAAAACCATCGCGTATGGAAGCGGAAGAATATCCACAGGGGCGCTATCGTCATCGTTGACAAAGTGATCTGCGTGTTCCTCTGTGCTAGGTCCCTGCATTTTGTCGTACTCTTCCAAGCTCTTCTCTACTGCACCAACTACTGCACCCAGGGTGCCGCCCTCTGCAAACAAATACGAGCAACAGCAACATCTCAGGCAAGCAATGGAAATCTATGCCCATTTCAAGTGCTCAGACGCATCGAGTAAAGTAATCCGGTGAAAGTGGAGCAAGGCACAGCGATGTGAACAGGCTGTACGAGACGCAGAGGTACTCCCGAAAAACAGCATCAACACAGCACGTGCCCAAAAACGGCAGACAATGTGCATCGATTCACGACAACAGACGCGTTGAGCTGTTGTGTCTACGTCCCAGAAAAAGCAACACACACATGCAAACTTGAGCGCACACGCGCATGCGCATGCGCAACTCACACTTCTCCTATACGCAGTTGTGTGGAGCAACGCAACAGAAAATCTCCCTGCTATACAAAGAGACAGAATTGTACGCATACATGCATGCTGTCAATGCTTACTTATAGTCGGCTTTCTGTGAGTAGTGCGGTGTGTCTTTTGAATTGGCGTGAGGCAGGCGAGGCAGTTAATTCCGTCAATGTTCATCGCGCAAGACCCGCAAATCCCCTCGCGGCAACTCCGACGAAAGGACAAAGTTGGGTCCTAAGGATGCAGTCGTAGCCGCAGTCGCAGCACCAAAAACAGGGGCATAATATATCAATGGCTTTCTCTTGAAGGGGTGCGGGAAACATGGCACACAATCTGAATCTGCCGACAGTACGATGCAGAGGCAACAGTGCTCCTCAATTGCAGTGCAGCAACCGAGCCATCGTCAAGAAGAATGCCCCTCATGCATGCATAGCGAGAGGCTCCCATAGCATATACGAGTGTTGCACGACTCCAGTTGCGAGGCAGTAAACACTGGCAATGCACAGTTGATTACTTGTTCGGCCTTGATTGCAATAAGCGCATCCAGCACCATGGGCCCACAAGTCGATGTGTCGAGTGTGTATTCCTGCATGCGAGGCCTCCCGCCCTTCTCTGGATCGTAGCGATGAATGCGGAAGGTCAGAGTGCTGCGACTGTTGCTGCTGTGTGTATTGCTGCTGGAGCTACTGTGCCGAAACGTCTGGAAGTTAGGGAGGACTGCGGAGGCCCGTAAGAAAAAGGAGCGATAACCTGGTGCTCCAGTAGCCGTTGAAGCCGATATTAAGCCCCACATTTCCGGAAAAGGGGGTATCAGATTCCGCGGCAGGCAAGGCAGTGCGCAAAAAGCTCGAAAAAAATCTCTCGAGAGTCAAAGGAAGGCTTGAAGGCCGCGTGTAGACACTCTGCTAATCGCTATTTTTAGTTTTACACTAGATCCGGCACTAGTAAACCTAAATTATCGGAAAGACAGGCAAGCGGCAGAGGCAGCAGCATGCAGCGCAGCGCTTTGCGACCGTGACGCACGCTGCGCAAAGTTGCAGGAGGAAGGGGGCGCTTCTTGTTTCTTAGATCGACTTTCAAGGCTCTTCGAAGAATTATTTGTAGACCATCGATGATACAGCTAGCCTTTTAGGCCGATTCTGTAATGTGAGATTGAGTAGTGTGAATTGCACTGCTGGCTCGGTGATGACATGCATGAACAGCACAGTGCATTCGGCAAAGCAAGCTTTATACTCTTGCCTTCGTACCAGCAAACAAGCTTCCTGTGGATGGAAAATCAATTGAAAGCACTCTTAGGCCGTTCTACTATTTTATGTGCCGTTGAGCATGGACGGCTAGACACACGAAAAAGCTGTTACTGCTGTACGAGTGAAGTAACAAAGTAATGGGCTAACCTCTAGAACATCTTTTCCCACCCTCGTCATATTTTTTAAGAACTAGCAATGCATTGACTGATTGATTTGTCTGTTTGCTTTTTTCCTTATTCCAGAATAGTGTCTTTAAAACCCAGTAAGGCGCAATGTCATATGCGTATACGCGAATTGCTACGTGCATGTAGTCGTGAATGCTCGGAATTCCAAGAGGGTACAGCTATGTGCATCCTCTTAGCACTACCCCGTCGTGCCAAGGACAATGAGAGGTGTTATAAGGGAAGGCGGGAGCTCTGTCGGAAAAGTTTTAATCAGTTGCGATCAAGTTTGTATTAGGTCTGAAGTTGAGTGCCCCACTGCAACCTCAAGTAGAGAGCTGAAATCAGCAGCACTGCATGGCTCAATGCAGCCGTCCCCCGTTCACACGCTACCGATGCACTGGGAAGTAAGGTTTCCCTACAAAAACTGTCGGGCTTGTGCCAGATTCACGTTATCACTCAGCCATGCGATTTTTGTTGGCATGAGTGCAAGGGGGAAACCCTCTGGTAATGAAGGTAGATCAAGTGCAGCTCATGTTAGGGCATCATAGGCCTAACTGCATGCTGAAATGAAGGCAGGAACTTCACAACAGGCCGAAAGCAGATTTTGCCATGGCATATAACATTTATGGATATGCCAGTAATGTTATGCCGACCAGGAAAGTGTGGCGGTCTAACGTTGCGCAAGCACTCTAAAGTTTCATCAGCGTGGTATCGCAGCCTGTAGCGAGAGCACTGCCACTGTCGGCTTCGACTGGACTTCTTCTTTTACCCACTCTTGCCATTCGTACCCCAGCGATGAGCGAAGGCGAGTGCCCGTTACCGCATATTTTTATAGAACTTCAATGATGACTTTAACCACTTAGAAGAAGCTGTTGATTTCATAGAAAAAGTACAATTTAATTCTTCATTAACCCACGATCCATCTGTTTATGCTGAGATGAGTTCCACAACCAGCTTTGAGAGAATTGAGACAGCTGAAGCATAAGAATCTACTCATAGATCCGTATACCAAGGAAAATAAAGGTTTGACCCGCAAAATCTACAACGTAGACGAAATCCTTTTTCATCAGTGGTTTCTTTCAGGTCTACTTAAAGTGCGACGTAAGGTGCTCAGAGGACGCGACTCGGCGATAACACAAGCGATTAGTGGGGTTTTCAAAAGTGATAGAGTCCTTGAGGTTTTAAGATCACATGGGCACAACCCTACGTCTTTATGTGACAAGGAGTAGCCCACTTTGAACTCCATGTCTATGGATATCGAGGCCTTGTCAGCTGCCTTAGCTTAGATCCTAAGATGAACATGGAGAAGACGCGACAAGACACTCGCACTCCTACTCATCCAAAGACAGCTTCCACAGAATGCATTTGCTTATATTGCGGTACATTGTTGGGTTTTATGATTTGGAATCGCAAGAGCGTGCAAAATAAGCAGTGAGCCTTGATAACGGGACTAGGCCCAGTAGAAGCAGGAAGATTGGTGAGCAAAGGAGGCGCATTAGGGATACGGCAAGTCCTCCACGCAGGCTGCGGCGCATTGCAGGCAACTACAGGGGACAGAGCCGCAATAGATGATTCCCCATCGACTTATAATGCGCTGAGTTGATTCACGTCTATATTTACTATCAAGAACTGCTAGCTTTACTCAATTAAGGATGCGAAATAAATGCGTTAGCTGAGGAATCGGCGCAGAAGTGCAATCTGCCGCTCCACCCATCAGCGAACCCCTAAAGAGCAAGCTTGTTGAAGGGTGGCGGGAGAAAAGGATGGGCAAGGCTACGGCGGCTGAGCTTAACTTCAACTCAAAAGTTTCTTGTAGCTGCATGGTCCATTACTTCCATATTAGACACGTTCACCATGACATAATGCAAGGTATGCCATGGGTGGCCCCTTTGAAGGCGCGCATGCAATTACAGATTTCAGCGAAGAATGTTCACGCGCCGAGAAGCAGTAGGAATAAGGCAACTTTTAGTCATCTCAAGAACGCTTATTATAACTGGGGAGAGCGGGATAGTGGTCGACAGCACAACAAGGTTAGACAGAGCCCATGCGAAGGCTCAGCAGAGCACTAAGAGGAGACCACTGCGCCTGATTTTTGTCTTGGGGGCTGTGCGACTGTTTCTTTTTCAAAGATATTAATAGGCGGTTTAGCTTCTAAACGGCGAAAATGGGCAGATTTCAAGCCGGAGTTTGCGAATATGCTCAGTAATGACGAGATGCCAGCAAGCGGGCTATCTGCTGGTCGTCCAGAGCACTCTGTTAAGCCAATCCTCCGGTCAGCACCGTTGGCAGTATCGAAGGCCCCTCCTACATGAGTAAATGACCGAGCGGGTGCCAGATGTTTGTTCAAAGGAGGCAAAGCACCGGGACCGACGGGCGCCTTTAGACAAATCCCGGCTTTTGTGATAAAATCGTTTCTTGGTAGGGAGTTCAACAGGAATTTTAGCCGACTAACAGTGAGAATAGGCAAATATAGCTGCTCCCGAATGTGCCAAATAGTAACGAGCTGCGGCAGGCTGTCCTAGGGGTCATCGAGCATGGCGTATTCAGCTATTCCCAAGTCAGCCCCGAGGTGTGTTCCGCGGTGCTGGGATCGCCCATGGCGTGAAGACTGAGCGGGAGCCGGATGGTTCGTCAAAAAAGAGGAAGTGCAGGAATCGATAAGTGCTTTCGAGCAAAAGTCGGTGTTAGTGTCGACGAAGCACGAAAGGTGGCGCAAGTACGCTTCCTTCAAGCTCCTAGCAAAACCATCGTAAAGCAGAACTTGAATGCGTCTTATACCAATAAAGTGCCAGGCAGATTGCACGAATTAGCAGTCCGCTTGAAAATTGACGATTACGTTCCTACAAATGCCCACTCAGCCTGATGACAGGCACAAAACGGCGTTCCCCAGTCGTACTCAAAAACTGTAGGAAACCTCGATGAAGTTTGTGCTTGCGATTTCCCCAGATGTAGCGCGCCTCAAGCTTATCGGAAGGAATAAGCGTATGAGGGAGGGATTATAGCTGCCTGCATGGACGACGCCTTGGATTTCAATCGTTCGAAAGCACGAACAGTACCTACGACGTGCGCTTCAGCTGTTCTGGATCAAGCAGTGCACTGTGAAGGCAAGAAAGTGCTTGATTTTCGTGAAACCAGTGTGTTCCTGGGAATCCGCGTTCCGAAAAACTAGAGTTATCAAGGTGTGGCCTTGATCTTTGCCCACCATCAAGGGCGTTGCACTGTTCTATGGGCTCGCATCTTTTGGAAATTTCACTACTGGCTTTGGTCGGATCGCTGTTCCTCTACTTGATATGGCATGGAAAGCATAGGCTACGACCTGAACAACGGGGGCTGGTGCCGCACCAATGACGCTTTTCGGGTGGCCTACAACTCCTGCGGTATTCCTGCTGTCTGATTAGAAGTCCTATTAATTTAGAGCCGCCAATGCCGATGACATAGACGCTGGTGAAGTTCTCTTGTTTTCTAACAGGCAACAGGCTTTCGAAGTACTGAATTATTGCTTGCTAATCTGGTCGCTTTACCAAAAGCGAACAATGGGAAAGGGACTACATGCAGCGCAGTGGGGTGTGCAACAATGCCATATGTGGTTGTATCGTCTGTAGCTACTTACAATGCGGCGCAGGGCATGTGGGGGACTTGCCGTTTCCCTGATGCGCCTTGTTTGCTAACCAAGCTTCCTGCTTCTGCTGGACCCAGCCCCGTTGTTAGAGGTCCTTGGCTGTTTGCATGCGCTTACAACTCCGGGTAATACGACCCATTATTTCACAATAGAAGCAGGTATTCTTTGGAGGGGTGCCCGAGACTGCTTAGGAAAGCGAGTTCCTTCGTGCTTGCCTCTGCTCCGAATTAGAGTGCAGCCTAGGCCGTCGACGCCGCTCCGCCACCCACAGGTTTTAACTTTGGAGTTGACTCCTCCTCCTCCGCTAAAGACGCAGAGGCCGCTCCCATGTGCTCCTGGATGCTCAGCTTAAGGAGTCCATCATTTGTGAGAAGCCCATTCATCGGTTGTTCAATGCCTCAGCCGCGTACCCATCCTCCGAGCATCTGACGTGGGACTTTGACAATACCTAAAAAAACCGTTGGTGAAACAGGTGTTCGTCTACGTCGTGGATTTCGCTGACCAGTTGTTCATTATCTCACTCGATTTCTTAATAGTTTTCTTTGCTTCAGCTTCCTTATTTTTATCGGAGCTTGCTGTTATACAGAGATCTGCATAAACATGTTAGGGCTTGTATGTAGGCTTGCATTGCATTATTTCGATAGGCGAATGTTTGTTTTCCGCATGAATAGAGCCATTATTAAAGTATTCCTGCCTCCACTCGTCATACTGAAGCGAGCCCTCATGGGGCTTCCCCTCAAGAAGAGGAAGCGAAATACATCTCCATTCGGGTGATGACTTTTCGAATGCTTGTACAACCTTCTGTTTATCAGCATATTTAATCATGCATTATTACCAGCTGTGGAGCTACTGCGTTTAGAACACCATGCAGGCATTTATGCCTTCATTTACTTTCATCGCCAAATGATTTCCCCCGAACTTGTTGCCAACACAATCAGATTGGTAAAATTCCAAATGGCGCTAATACCCCGACAAGGTCCGTTGGGGAAGCTGAATTTCTAGTGTGTCTACAGCTAGTGGATGAGCCGGAAAGAGCTACAGGAACCACGCAATGCCACCGACTGTAGCACTGCATCGGAGGTCCAATGGGCGTCGCCTAAAAACAGATTCAATGCACAGTTGATAAAAGGTATTGAGTGTTCTCCAATCCAAAAGAGTTCCTTTCTTGACCTTCTTGAACCTCTCAGGGATTCCCAAATGAGGGAAGAGCGGAAGTTAATGCACGCGTAGCTCCACTCAGTAAGCGTTCCAAGCTTTTACAACTATAAGGAAGTGTCATCTAAAGCACACTCATAGAGCACTTTATCTTGTTGCACAGAGCTAACGCTACCTGCTATGAACGAGATAACAAAGAGAAAAACCAGCTAGTCAATTATTTATTAACTCTTAGTTAGGTGTAACCGGGGTAGTAGAATAGGCTAACGTGCAGTTCATCCCGCTGCAGATATCCTACGGACTCGGAAAAATCTAAGAAGCCTTTCCTTGCACAATTGACAGATGTACTTGCACTGACTACTACTGATGATCCTATATATTGTATTTCAATAATGCACTGCTAATGGGATCTTGTCTCACGTGAACTTGAGGGCTCTCGAATTGGGGCAAAAAGATTTTCTTTCATCTGGTCTGTACCGCAGTTTTCTACAATAGTAGAGTTCTTCACCTTATGAAAGGATAGACAAATTCCCTATGCGTTGGGTTCCCTTAAAGCTCGTGCATACCTTCCACAATTTTGATATTTTTTCGAGTGCCTATCTTCTAAATGCTGAGTTCCGCCCACTTATTCCCCCTTAACATGGGTAGTTCCTTCAGTCTTTTCATATTTTGGTATCATTGGCGCAGTTTGCACGCTTGGCTGATTCGGACCCTAGCGCTTCAGCATCTTCTCCTGGACTCGAGATGTTCAACCGAATGCCATCATTGCCTTCTGCCATTTGCCAAGCCGGGATTACAATACTTTATCAACAATGATTACAAAGTGGATGCTCACTCGAATGAATGGCTTGTGGTATACTGGATGAGAAAAAACATAGTAGCTCCTGGACTGTTTGCACATATCCTGACCGCGTTGAGCGTCATTCTCTACATTATCCTGAACCCCGGAAGTATGGTGACACACCGAACTGAGGGTTATCAGGCGATTGAAAAAGTGCAAAGTATGAATAGGCAGCGAGTATATTCTTCCATTTCAATGTCGTAGCCTGTGTTAGTGCTCTGCTCGCCCGGGTAGAGCCAATGACTACGAGGGTGTCCTACCGCGCCCCCCGCTGAACCCACCAACGTGTTCCTCACTTTGATCCTTCCGGCGAATATTAAGGGCTCGGTTTGCCTCAGTATTTCTCGTAGTGTCACATTTGCAGCACATACGCACACACAGACTAAAAATGAGCGGGGAGCCTAGGACAATCGTCTGCAAAGCGGCAGTCGTCATGGCCGCGGGTCAGCCTTTCGAGGTGTGTTTATCTACTTCTTTTCCCCAGATAACTCCTTCTATGGTTATTTTACTCATTTATGCGCCACGACAAGCAAACCATCTGTAATCCTAAACAACCCCTGCCAAACGCTACACAAACCCGTCAACAGCAGAAAGTGCTTTCTGATCGCGTTTACCTGCTTTTTCGTCCTATCACGGTCCAGCTAGCTCTTCAATGACTTGACTGTGTGTTCTATTGAGCTCTGAGTGTAGATTATGGAGGTCAATGTCGCTCCACCGAAAAGGGGAGAGGTTCGCATCAGGATACTCTACGCCTGTCCGTGTCACACGGACGAAGTAAGCTGTATTCCTCTTCTTTGTGCGATCTACAGCCATGCAAGCAAGCCTTGTGCTCCACACTGAATGATGACGCCCCAGCTTTCAACTCTCGGTTAGGGGACTTTGGACATTTTTGCTTAGCCTGCGTTGCTTGTTGCAGATTACCCAAAGAGGCGTCGATCCTACCGCAGTATATCCATGCATTTTGGGTCACGAGTCATGCGGGCAGGTTGAGTCTATCGGCGAAGGTGTAACGACCTGCAAACCAGGGCAAAAAGTCATCCCTCTTTGGGAGGTCCGTGTGAAACGGTTTGTCTCAAGCTTGATGCTGAGCTCAACCTACCTACGGATTTGCTATTGCGTATATCGTGCTTGGTGCATTGTTACTCAGTATATAAGATTTTGCGTATGTGCACAGCCCCAGTGTTTCCCGGATGATCGAAAGGAGGGAAAGTGCAGGACTTGCCGGGGTTATGAGTGCAAAAAGACTAACATGTGCGGCAAATTTCTCGACGCTTTTGTTAAGGGTGTTATGCCTCTGGACAACACCTCACGTTTTACCACCAAAGACGGACAATCGATATACCACTTTATGGGCACATCAAGGTACAGACTACATTCAGTAACGCTGGAAGCATGTTGGCTTCTGTAGAATATTGTGAAAGATGCTGGTACTTCTCTTTGCTTACTAATCTATCCCATTTTCAAACAACCTCATAGAAGCTTTCATGTTTCAAACTCATTATTAGAGGTTAGACTGTCGAATACAAGACAGGCTTTGAGCTCATATGACATTACCCAGCAAGATCTTACAAAAATTTGACAAATTAGATGACAGTCAGCATGTGCGATTACTATTCCCTACCGTTGCCGTGGTATTCGGTTTTGATTAGGTCTGACGGCTTCATGTCCTTGTTTGGTCTGATTTCTTGGCTATCTGCAGCTTCTCACAATACACCGTGGTGCCTCAGGAGTGCGTTGCCGTTATCCCGGATGATAGCCCCATGGACCAAGTCAGTTAATGATCCCCTCGCTATCCTCTTTTTTGTTTGCTGGTACTGCAAGTATTATTGCTGCCGTATCTTCTATTCACAGTTAAAGGGGCGATTAGGTGTATCCAATTATCGCATACCGAAAAATGCATATTAAAGCGAGGGCGAGTGCCCCTCAGTACTTCCCGCCTAAATATCCGCAAAGACTATGTGCCCACACCTAGCTCTATTTATGTATTTGGTCTTGGTGTTTACCTCTCTCAACAGATGTGTGTGTTAGGGTGCGGAGTGCCGACTGGCATGGGAGCAGCTATGAATACAGCGAAGGTCGAGAAAGGCTCCACAGTGGCTGTCTACGGGTGATTTTTACATGTAATTCTTGGGGGTGCCCTCTATACTATGCTCTTAGCCTGTGTCTAATTCTTAAGAGAACACTGGAGGCTGCTTTATTTTCCATAGGACACTCGCTGCATTACTGCGCCTCTATACTGCATAGACTTCCGTTTATGTTACCCCTTAGCGCTCTGCTCACTCAAAATAGAAGCAAGAGAATTACATCACAGTTGCTTCTGATCTAGGCATAGGAATATATCGTTTGGGGTATGCATTGTGCGGTTGTACAGCCTCGGCTGTGTTGGACTGGCCTGCGTGGAAGGAGCCCACCTGGCTGGCGCTAAGGAGATCATTTGTGTGGACATAAACGATATCAAACTGGCCATGGCAAAGGACTTTGGAGGGACAAAATTCATAAATCCAAAGAATTACGAAAAGCCAATTCAAGATGTTATTATTGAAATGACCAATGGTGAGGTTCACATACGCATGAGTGTGCTCCGTACGACATAGCTTCACAAACTCCGCACTTGAATAGCATGCACACGTTGCTTTGAAACACACTAGAAGCATGCCATGTAATGCTCGTGTATGTCAAGGGCAGGACTGTCTGTATTTTGGCTTTGTGGGTGGATGTACGACTGACTCTAGGCGGCGTGGACTTTGCCTTCGAGTGCACCGGCAACACAACTGTCATGCGCAATGCCGTTGAGAGTACTTGCAAGGGATGGGGCCTCGCCGTCATCGTGGGGTTTGTCTGCTCCCAAAACTCGCTCGCCCCTTTCTACGCGTTCATAGTGCATGTCACACGCTTTACAGGGGAAGGGAAAATGGCATGTTTACTTTTAATCTTAATCGGGTTGAACTGTGTCGGACAATGAATGAAGATACTAGGCTAGCAAGGAGGCTTATGCCTTGTTCGCGTCAATGCCTATTGCTTTTGGGGGTAAAATCGGGTCGTGAGCGTTTATTTGTGGGAGACTGGACTGTGCGTTCACAGCATCGGTGAGGCAGGCAAAGAGATTAGTACCCGCCCTTATCACTTCATTGTTGGGAGGCAGCTCAAGGGATCTGTTTTCGGTGGCTGGAGGTCTCGTGACGATGTTCCCAAGCTTGCAGAGAAAGTAATCAACGGAGAACTGAAGTAAGCACCCACAAAAACAGGCATATCATTTGATCTTCGTAATTCAAGCTGCCTCTCTCTTGTTTAAATGGGCACCTTTTTTCATAAATTAGAGCATTTAGCTATTGTAGAGGTCATTCAATATGCTGTTGAATGCGAAGTGCGTTTTTTCAGATTGGGAAAATATTGTACCCATCGCATGAAGTTTTCCCAGATTAATGAGGCATTTGATCTGCTGAAACGGACGGAATGTATCCGCTGTGTTATGGACATGCAGCAATAGTAGACACTTTGATCACAATTGTGAGCTCTTGTAACTTAATGGCAGATAAACGCTAGCATCCAGAAAACAACGTTCAAGTAGCAATATGTGTTGATAATGCAGAGTTCCATTTACTTGGAGCGCAGGCTGCATGGTGACTTTTCGAGTTTCATCACGACTGCCGCTATAGCGAACGATTCCTTATAACTTAAGGGCTGAAATGCCTCCTGTGTCTGTCATATAACGATAGAAAGTTGACAAGGAATTTATTCATGCTCTGGGACCTTTTTGGCTCTTCAGTGCCAGACAGATTGGTGTCTTACTAGCTTTACCATTTGCACCAGGGAAGCCTTTTCCAAAAAGACAATAATGCAGCTTTGCTTCCTATTTGGTTGCGTTCCTTTCCAGAGTCTGCATATCGAAAAGGCAGCGCAAAGAACCTATCAACCGTGAAGCCGAGTGAACCACAACACATGTGTGCTCGCGGGGTGCTCTGTAGGGAGGCACACTAAAATGTGCAGGAACTTGTATGAATCAGAATGGATATAAATAGGAGAAGGGTGCAAAATGGTGGCGCTTAATGAAGTTTGGGAATTAGTAAGACAAGCTAATTAGAGTCATGTCTTCCTCCTTTTTCGGCTGTGTTTGTGGTGGCTAGATGTAAATCTGATTACCCATCAACCGGACCTCCAGTTTTACAGGGGCCTATTCCACTTCTTGCTTGTCTCCAGCTTGAGCAGCAATATACAAGAAGCAAGCAATGAAGCAGCACAGTAGCCCTTGTTGCTATCATGTTCGTCCTAGTTGCTGGCTGCGGCTAGATCGAATTACACAGGTTTTCCCTGATTAAATTATTGCGATATTTTGATTATACTGAATGAAGCGGTAGAGTGAGAATACCCATTCTTGGCAAGTATAACCTTTGTGTTACCTTGAACCGAAGTAGTGGCGAAATATTCAGCAGCAGAGAAGTCACAGTCACTGGTGTGAGTGATAACATTTTGACAAGAAAACTAACAGAGATCGCTTCTCGTGGTTTTGGAGAGATTCTATGTGAGTCAAACTGCTACAACCAAACTCAGGGGGGTTTAAGGGAAAGCCTGATGGGGTAAGGGCATGTGGAATTTAATGGCTCTAAATTTTCTGACTAGCCCAGGGCCAATTTGTGGAAAGATAGTGTGAATGGCCAGCGTCTTTGTCTTGAGTATAGGGCTGCGGCTGATTGTTTCGAACAAAAAGCCTGCTTTTAGTACGCTGCACCCAGGTAACCGAGATAGCGAAAACAAACAAGGCAGCCATACCTGGAGGTTTAACGTGCAGATGCAAGCACAACGCAACCGGCTAAGCTGTGCTTCTTGCATTTCTAGTACACTGGCCATACTTGATTAAAAATTGGTTTAGGATCGATTGGGTAGGTGATTTTCATACGCAGTTCGCTGCAGGGTAAAGTTCACTGATTATTAGAGCTAGCGTAACCTAGCGGTTTGTCAAGTTGCTATGTGCCACCGGGTGGAAAAGTCTGGATGCTAGAAAGGTGTAGCAACGCTCACACTGCTTGTCCCTCCCCCCTCATGCTGAAACCCTCTATGGTGCGGGCACGGAACGAGAGGTCTTCAATAGGAATTTTCAATGGAGTGTCGCATTGGTTTTGTGGGAAAGTGCCTTTGAACGAAGACCCTTCAAAAGTGTTATACATACTGCCTTCTCTTGCTGCACTTCTGCTGAGTCCGTACTTTCTTATACTACGACTGCTTTTGACTTGCCTATGAAGGGTAGTGTTTTGGCCTTTTTGCATTTTACATCTCCTGCAGTGGCATGCTTTCCTGGCAAGGGAATACTAGGTGGTCGGAGCCCGCGACCGTTGGACATGCAGTAGTACTGTTCGCACCCTAAACCAAAAAAAGTTGCATATACAGCTAGATATCATGTGTAATCCACAACACATACACACACTGGCAACCACTAAATTTGATAAGTCAAGCACATACCAGGATAGCGGCGGGGGGGCTCAACCTTAGGTCCATCTATAAAGCAGCCGAGCAAGTCACAGTGGCCAGACTAAAAGCCTAAACTCGGGCAATAAGCACTATGCATACAAATATACTGAGTAAGCATAGTTGCTGTGAATCTGGAGCCTTCGGGCCTAGCGATAACCGAGAATTATAACGATCCTAGCAGAGGTTTCTTCATTCCCGTGTGCCGGGCTTTGATTTTTCGGAGGCAAATTCAAAATAAACTGTTCCTTGGGGCTCTCTCTCGTGGGTTTCACTGCATCTGCTTGACGGTTCGGCGTGCCATAGTTTGTCGCCAGGCAACGCTGACAGGACTAGTTATAGAAGGGATGTGTGAGAAATTTGGAAAAAGAAACACTGTAAACGATGTGAAAACCAGATTTCGTCTTGTAGCACTTGTTACATGGTTGTGCTGCTCTTCTGGAGCCGAGCAACGACAGGGAGCAGCGGTTCGTGAGTCAGCCACCGTCTTGGCATCGATCCTTTGAGTTACAATTGCAAAAGTGAGCAATTCTGCATATTTTTTTGGCCCGAATAAATAGTTTGAGTGTACTACCGACGTACACAGTAAAACAGGAGGATGTGAGCCGCTTTAAAGCACTCAAACCCACGCGGATCGCTCACAAGTGTGTGCTGGCGATCTACAAATTGACTCAGAATTTCCTATGCGCCTTCTAGATTCCACCTGGAACTCTTTCTACTTGGGAAATCAAACCTTTTCCTCGCTATCAATCGCTTCGTTATGAGGTGATGAGGAGAAAGGTAGGGGCTGCTTTCTTTCATCTGCCCCACAGCTATGTGTATGTACTGGCTCTCTGTGAGGATCGGGAACGGCAGCTCAAAGCCTTTTGTTATGCAACAATTCCAAGGCACGATTGTATGCCGTAGCGCGTAGTCTTATTCGCCCTCCATTTCACTGTGTTCTTCAGTTCCTCCCCCCGCTGACCCCCACAAGGCAATCCAGTCTCATTTTATGAGGTGGTTGTAGCCGGTAACATGCAGCTGCGAACGCATATCGTTGCCACGCAGCACCCTCACCATTTTTCAGCATGTGCTTAGCAGCTTCAATGTACCAGGCTTCTGTACTAGATGGGCAACGCAAAGGGACCACGGGCAAGGGTCAATTCAGACCACACCACCCCCAATCGTATCAACCATGAACCAGAGAGCGAGCAGTACACATTAATCCTAAATCATGGCAGGCTCTGGCAGTTCGTTCGAGCCAATCTTAGTAAACACCCTTTGCGGAAGCCAATAGCCCCTCCAGCGAAACCCTCATCATCATCTATAAAAGCCTGCCTTTCAAGCGAAGAAAACACGAATCGAGCAGACTTGGACGCCTGGTTTGAAGCGGAAGCTATGAATAACGAGACAGAAATCACTGAATCGCGTGAACTTCAAGATACGGTAGGCGTCCTAACGAACTTCAAGGAACAGGCAAGCACAAAAGATGTAACTGGCTCGCTGCAAGAATTCCTTGACTGCGTGAAGCAACTGCAAGGTTCCGTGACTAAGGAATTTCAGGTGCTCAGCCACGCGCTTTTCAAGCACAGTGTTGGGCTTACCTCTGCGACATCCTTTGCCGAGGTACAGCACCATTTGACAGAAATTGTTCATCTTAGCGGCCCCGAGGTGAGCATTCAACGTAAATATCACTTTGCAATTTTGCATTTAAAGTCCAAGGGGGGGATGAATAGATACATGACATCTCACTGTTTAATTGACTGCACATCCTCGCAGCAGTTCCAACACAAAGGATAGTCATGTTTGAGCTGCCTATACCGTACTCCTTACCACAATACTTTCCCGCTTGGGTGCTCAATTCTTGGACAACTGGTTACTTGGTGAATTGTTATTGTGCGTTCTGTGCTTGGCTTTGCAGCTGGGTTGCGTATGGTCTACGGTTAAGGTTGGTGTTGGCCTTCTTACAGTGTTTTCCGGCAATTTACTGATTGGCAGCTTTGTAGTTGCCCTTGCCGTGGGTTCCTTCGGGACTTCGCTCATGTGGAAGGCTTATAGAGACAGTAGAAAGAAGTTCCTGTCATTCAGAAAAACACGGGAACACGAAACAAAGCTCTCTGCATGGACACTCCGTAGGCGGTTGCCGCCCCTCAGCTCGACTATTATTCGTTCAAAAGAGCAAGGCGAATGCAGTGTTTTATTCCCAAATGCCAGCCGCAAAGAACCTACATCCACTGTCTGTGAACTCTTGTACGAAGTGCTTGCTGAGGACGACGCTTGGAGTGTGGATCGATAAAGAATGTGCAACTAGAATGGAGTGCTACCACCCGGAGCTACTAGGTGAAGCAATAATATAGTTTGTTGTAAAACAAAACCTTTTAGAAACCTCAATTTTCAAAATTGTTCAGTGCCCCTTCCGTTGCACAGCCGACTGCGTTTGGCAATCACATGTCTCCTCACAAATATGCTGCTGTAAATACCAAACGGGTGTCGGCATTTACGCCTCGACATGGAATTCCCCACTCTAATACCTTGTCGTTGAAAGAATTCCTGCCACCAGACTTAATTCAGCAACCTCTTACTGTAGGTTTTCTGCGGTAGCTAATCGGCGGGAGGGTCCCATCGTCTCAAACGTTGGATCGACTGTGTCGACAGGCTGGATTGCAAATACGCGGCTTCGTAGCGACATATGAACGCAATGCAGGATACATCCCGTATGATGCTACGGCGAGGATGGTTTGCTTGTGACTGTTCAAAAAGTTAGACTTAGCAGCACCATGAAAGGCACACTTTCGTCCACGGGCCGTAGCGAATTCCCCATTCCGTCGATGCCTTTGTTGTTGAGTTACTCGCCTTCTTCTCTAGTGGCTTCATGTCTTCTGAGTTGCTCACGAAGAAGGTCCACCAGCAAGAGCACGACCATCAGCACGCAAAAGGCGCCAATGGCATGAGAAACCATACCCGCCACTAGTGAGAAGAGGAAGTTAATGACGAACAGGTGAAGCACCACTAGCGTAGCTAGTGCCAGTAGTACCTTGTCCAATGTCCTCAGATTCCTTAGCATTCTGAGAAGCGTTGACCACCAAGACCGCCTTATCTTGCTGGCTTTCTCGAACAATGGTTTGCTGGCACCCTCGATTTTCGCCAGGATCTTTCTGAAGTTGAATTGATTTAATGAAACTACAATGGCTTCCATAACACTTCTTTCCGGCTCGGGCGGGGCTTCAGCCATTCTGAGAAATGAGGTGGGGTAGTTGTATTGGACTTCAGGAGTTTGAACGGGCTGAGGTGGATGTGAAGAAAACGTATATACGGAGGTAAGCGAGCCATGCCTCTCCAAAAGGCTCCCCTGGGCTCCGCCAACAGTACTTCGAGTGCTTTTCCTCCGTTGGACTCTTCTGCTTTCTCGTTTCTGTAGGCGGGCAAGAGACCTAATGCTTGTTTTTAAGGCGTCACCCACCATTTTCCCCAATCCAGCACTTCCAGTTTGGCAGTAAAAACGAGCTTCAACAGTAATGGGTATCATAAGTACTTGGGCATGCTCGAGTATAGCCTCTGTGCTTGGGTCTGCGTACTTCTCTGCGCTTCTAACGAGTGTTGCAAACTCTCTTGCAGCTTCATTATCCGCAAAGACTGCTGCAGCCACTTCTCCCAACACTTTACGCAGTATTGATGCGATGAATCTTTTTCCAGAAAGCCAGCTGAGTAGCTTCCCCTTCCAGTTGGAGAGCCCGAAGACTGCAAAAGAAAACGTGAGCACAGCGGTGTCACCTTAACCTATTGATCCATGTTTTAGCCTGCCTCACAAATTTCAAGCCGAGAGGGCAGTCCTAGATGCCCCAATTACACACACTTCCCTTGTATATTGACTTTGCAAACAGGTGCCAGCAAACTTACATAGGGTAACAGCCATTGTCACATTCACCTTGACAGTTGCCTGTGCAGCATGCAGTTCATTTTCTTCAACCACCGCTTTTTCAAATTCGCTAGTAAAGGTTGCTGCCCTTTCCATAGCCGCCTGCCATTTTTGGGCAGCTACAAGCTGAAGAATTGGCCACAACGTGGTTCGCAGCTTCGCGTTTGCCTTTAGGTTTGCACAGAGAATGCTGGCCTTGGAGCCTATGGCAGTTGTTTCCGGAGTTTTACACCTTTGCCAGTCAATTACAAACGCCTCGGACACTACGTCTGCGAGCAATGCCTGGAAAAGCCCCCTGGAGGAAACAATTAAGCCTTCACGAACCGTGTATCGCGGCTCCTTCTTCAGCATCTTATCGCACTCGCGCATTTCAAAAAGGCTCAACAAGAAGCCAATCATTGCTGGATCGACGAGTTGCTGCTGTAAAAATAGCAAAAGTAGCTGTAGAGTAAGCATCTGAGGCCAGGACATAGAACATGTTTTCTGGGATGATGATCTGCAAAAGTATTTTGCTCCATCATACACACTCGTGGCGCATTCTGTCGAATCTTGTTGTCTTGTGGAAAGAGTTACAGTATCACCTCTCTATGCAGTTGGATCAGCGATGCTTGGTTTTGCAGTATAGATGTCTCCGGATCACTGCAAGTAACGAAACGGAGTGACTCACCATTCTCCGTCGCTGTGAGGCATGTGAAGACGATTCTTTGCCTATCAACCTTTCGCCGGGGCTCGTTTCATGGTTCTTTAGTATGCGCGAATACCCTCGAGAGAACATGCAAGCATTCGTTTCCAAGTTAGGGTACTGCCAGCTTTTCATGGTACTCGAAGGCTGTAGCACGTCCATAATGTACTTCGTAACATCACTGACGCTAGCAACCTCAGGAACTGAAGCGCATTCAAATGGCATACACAAGATAAATACTCACAAAGCGGTTAGTGCCAAGAAAACCTTTGTGCAATACGCAATATGGCTCCAGAGACAATTCACTGCCCTAATAATCAATCTCATTTCTCCTCGCTTTTCTTTGAGTGCCACAGCAACACTACCGTGCTGTAGACGATTATATTTTGGTATAATTGACAAAAGATTTCTATCTTCAAGGATTTTTGCTGATAGACATGTTTGCTATGCGACAAAATGAGCCTCCTGTTGTAGGATTCTGCGACGAAAGCGGCGTACGCCCCATGATATTTGTAAATCTGGTGAATCCAGGGGTCACGGTCGAAAGCCACAACATCTTCAGACAACCTGTAAGCAAACATGAACTGTGACAATTTTAGAATTGTTACTATGCAAACCTATAGTCGTATAGTAAGCTAAAGTTCCTTACTAAAATAGCCTGAAATCTGCGCGCATACTTTTGGACACGGTATAGTTGTTAGGACGCACTGTAAACGCTCGTCTCGCACTCGTTGCGTATGCGTTGGAACTGCAGAACGACATGCTTGGCCATCTTCCGGCAGGCAGTTTGATGCGGATGGTTCGGGTACCTAATCTGCTTTTGCTTTAGCTTGCGGCAGAATGTGTCAACACGTGAATCCATGTCATGAAAGCTCAGGGGCATTACAATGCAATTTAAGAGATCTGCACACAATAAATAAAACCCAGTACATACTACGCGTTTTGTCAGCCCATACTAGTGTAGAGAAGCCCCAGAGCAGGCAAGATGCAAATAAGAGTCACTGAAAGAGTAAGCGAGCTCGAACCGGTGGTGGGCATGTTAAACTTCCACTTTCAGTTGAGTCCCCGTAATTCAATATAATGCCAACAAAGACGGGATCCGGCAGCACTTTTCAGCATTATCACTCACCTTTGCCAACACCGCTCCTCACAAGATTAGCGATAGAATCTTGATCACCTTCAGGTGCTTCCTCGTCTGCATTTAGGGTAGTCCCCGAGCCTCTTCTGGAGGCCCTATGATTAAAACCATCTTGATCGCTCTCCGTGCTGGAACTTTCCTGTGTTATTATATTAGCTAACTGTTCGGATGCTACCACACCCCTTTGCCGTGCAACATGTGACGAGGTACCCGAGCTTGGTACATGAGGCGATACCATACTTGACGTAGCTCTTGAAGCCTGGCCATCTGCGTGCTCTTGTGACGCTCCCTTGTTAGTATCACTTAGGGCTTGTGAATGGCCTTTTTTTGGTGGAACAGGAGGTTTTGGTGGAAGGGGAGGTTTTGTTGGAAGGGGAGGTTTTGTTGGAAGGGGAGGTGGGTGCACCACCGCAGTCACGACAGTTGTCGCATTTTTTGCTTCTGGCTTGACGTTTGAGGGGTCCGACAGTTGCTGCTGGGCTTCTGGAGGTGTTGTTACGGCTACAGCTGGCACCTGTGATTTACTGGGCGATGGCTTAGATTTCTCCTCTTGGGTTTCATCATCGGATAGCTCGAATTTATGCTTTGTATCTAAAACAGCCTTAAATCCTTTGGCAACGGGCGATGGCAGCGAGCTTGGTTTAGCTGGCCCAGGCGAGGTGGGTGTCCCAAGGCGAGGAAGTGCCAAACTTGACGGGCCACTTCCTGTTTGATCAGGCTTGGAAGCTCTTCGATCTTTTGGTGAAGCTTCGTCTATCGAATTTCGCATGCCATCATCATCGTTCGCGCGCTGACCTTTGCGTCCCTCTAACCTATTTCTGCGTTCTTCTGCCGCTCTCCTCAGCTCTCTATCTTTAGATGTTAAGACGGTTTTCTTCCGACGAGACCTGCTGGTTGCTAGCTAACCACAGGGGAAACATTTGCACACAAATGCAACGACAACATTCGTGTTTAAGAAACACCAGATGCAAAAAGAAGATCCGGGTTTTTGCCTAGCCACTCCCCCTTCATCCACTCATCCATACGAAGTGGCAAGGGGGCCACTGAGCACACCTGTAAGTACATCCATGGCTGGTAGCTGCGATAGCGTGACTGCCCCTTTAGCTCTGCATTCTGAAAGCTATCGAGCGCCCTGGAAAATGCCGTTTGGGGTGCAAAGTCTGTGACATATTCTAGACTTTCCCGAAGAGCGTCCTGTCCAGATGCATCTGCACAACGCCAGTGCGACATGACAGATAATGACAGCCCAAAGCTTCATTCAAGCCCCTGGAAGCTGTCATAGGCTCTCGGATAGTATGCGCTTGTCGCATCAGAAAGAAGGCTCATTGGACATCGCGTTGAATTAAAGACTGCTCCAAGACAACTCATGGATGGCCTGATGTGTGCGAGGCAACAATGGCGCCTTGCTACCATTGTGCATTTCTCCTGGGTTGGACTTACCGGTACTGTGTACTTCGAGAACAGTATTCGCACTCAGAAGCACCACTATTGTAAGACCCGCGGCTTGGAATAAACTGCACAACCATGTCATACTTTTCCGCCTCCAAGAAAGCTAGCTGTCTCGACCGGCTTCTCCTCGGGATTCTTTGCTGACAAATTCCTCTAGCTCCGCAGAAGAGTTTTGGCTGCTGGCAGTAACTTGAAACCAAAGTCTGAAAGACCTTGCCTGGTCTCGATGCTCAACGGAGGTGTAAAAGGCTGTTGAATGGGCTTGGTAGCTGGTTATAGGACAGAAATCTGATATATATATTCCACACATCCGTACCTTCTATAGAATAATCGGGTGAAAAGAGTGCCTTGACACCCTGGTCTCCTGGGGGGGCCTGCGTCGTTCTCTATGCACATTCGTGCGAAACCTTGTGGATCTACTGTTGTCCAGCGGATGCAATAGTCTGTTCCTTCTTTCTTTGAAACAGGGACATGACGAAAGGAGCAAAGCGACAACTAACAGGACCACAGTGCTCGCGGTTTCACACTACATGAGGCCTGAGAACGACAGGACCCCCCAAGGTGGATATGCACAAGTGTGTGAAAGGTGTGAATGCACTGCAATCAAGAACTAAAAAACATGCTAGTGTGATAACATTTCGTCAATTGGCAAAAATAGGTGGGAGGCGCTACTTTTTGCGTTGGGCACATCATTGAAGGCCGAACGATCCTCTGATCCAACAAAGTTCACCGGGGCACGGATTTCATTGTATTTCAAGATACAGCGATTTCGATCTTATCATATTTAGGGAGAATGAGGAATTCTGAGCGTAGCGGCATATCTACATCTTGTTCGGGAGGATTGGTTGAGGGACTTTTGCACGAAGACCCCCACATACTGGCCTTCACCTCTCACTGATGTTCTGCTGAGAGCTACCTCCAGTAACGGTATCCACTCAGGGAGCACCTGCACTTTTCACATTTTTATGCCTTCTGTGACAATTAATGGGGTAAACGGCTTGCGAAGTTTTTCTTGGGGCAAATGTGTGTATTTCGCGCCCATTTGGAAGAGAAGCCAGATAAAAACATTTTCCAGCCTTCATTTAATTAGGGACCAGCAAAGTTCCATTTCTCACCAGCTGTATCGCCTTAAATATCTGGCTTTCCACCAATATATATGCACAGCTGCAATGCAGAAATTAAAAAAAAGCAGGCACAAGTGTGAAGAAATGGGTACGCTTGAAGCGACTTTTGTTGTGGGTACCATCTCATTTGTGATACCTTCTCACAATGTGTAAGCGCCATAAACCGGGGTTTCCCATGTCCAATGAGCTTTGTTCCCGAATATATAATTGCCGAATAACTCCGAGGAGAACCATCATGGGCCTTGGGCACTCTACCTGAACGCGATTCACTCTAGAAGGCCCCATTTAGTCTCCGCGAATAGACATGTAACTTCACACTCCATAAGAACTTGATGGAAAATAATTAATCGTTCCTAAAAACAATTGCCTTTCCCTCCCCGCGACCCTCAGAGATTTCACAAATGAGAGGGGAGAGACAGCATATCTGCGCGTAGCTGTTTCTTCAAAGCGCTCCATGCATTCACAGCGACTTAGACATAGCAGCTGGTATACACATACGCACATAGCGTTGCATATTTTTGCATTCAAGCGAATGCTAGCTTGCAATAAATGAGGTATTCCGGTAGACAGCCAAGTATTCATTTTCTCACCGATTCTTCGTCAAGTATAAAATAGTAGCAGAAAATGTTTGGACTTAGTCCGCTGCGTCTTACCACCTATCGTAAAGCATACTTCTTCGTGTCGTGTACCGGCACATCCGGACCAACTGAATGCAGGACAGCGAAAAAGCTCCTGCACTATCATCACTCTCCAGGCAGACAGAACAGCGAAAACACTGCAAAAGAGGACAGCAAAAGTCTGATTCAACCGCTAATGTGAATTTGACTGGTAGAATGCACACGCACTATCCGAAGATGAGGAAGGAATTAAACGACCACGCTTGAGGCGGTGCGGTGGCTCGCTGCTGTGGGGATGCTGGAATGCTTGAGCTTTCTGCTGCCAGAAAACTGGGCAGTAAAATGTGTACAAGGAATCCAAATATGTTTTAGCTCCGAAGTGCCTCTGTGCTTCGTCGAGCAATGTTTGCAGGCAAGTACGGCTGGCGTATGCAGCACAATCAACTTTAAAGCCTCTAAGTAGCTCAAGGAAGAACCTAAAGGCAACAAGCGCGTTAGTACCTAAGCATAAGTCTGAGTGTAGATGGCATCTTAACAATATAACAGGGGGCTTTGCATGCAATATCTGTAAATGCAAGTAGCTGAATCGGGCAGGGCATGCTCTGTGGAAGGACAATCAGCAAGGAACACGACAATTATTGTCCATAGTGGCCAGTGTTGCTAGCTAAACATAGCCACGTGTTCTCCCACAGGCAGCCACTTCCGCACCTGCTCCCCCGTGAGCCATTGAAACTGGTGTTCCTCAACACGCTTGACCAAACCCTTTCCTGTAGTCTGGTCTCAGAGCTCAACTGTCCTATAATCTAGCATTTTTACGGCTTCCGATGTATTGTCCACCTCCACACGGGTCACCTGCATGCGCGGCATAGTCAGCGGACAGTTCCGAGAGTTTCAATATATAACTGACCTACAAGGGATCCTCAACTGGGGCTCGATCCTCTCTAGCCCCCTGCACTGCGCCACAGCGTGCCAGGGGTCTTGCTCTTTTCCTTATGCGTCTTTTTTGGCTGCCAAGCTTCCTGCTTCTGCTGAGTATTGTCCCTTTATTGGAGTTCCTGGGCCTTTAGCATGCATTTGCAGTTTGGGAATTTATGACTCAACCTCCCACGATAAAAGCAAGTGCGCTCTTGTGGGGCTGTGTGTGACTTTTTCGGTGCGTGGGCCTTCTCGAGCATTTCCTATCGCTGGCTATAGACAGTAGGCTAGCGCAGGTGGACGGAGCCTCAGCATTTACAGGCTCTAAACTCCGATTTGGCTCTACCTTAAAGGCCAAAGACGCACTGGTTGAGCTCGGTTCCTCTTGATCCTTTAGATTGGCCCTCAGTTGCGGAAGTCTCACTGTTTATTTGTTTGTGTAGTCGCTGAGGCACTGCCCATCCTACGATGATCTGATGTGATTGTAGGCATAGACCTGAGGTATAATATTAATAACCCAGTTGTTTGCCTACACCCTGCCTCGTGGCAACTAAGGTTTGATATCTCTCGAAATACCAAGGTGTTCGTAGATCCTTATAGTTGGGCTCTCCAACCCCTGCTATGCTTTCTGTTGAGATGAGCCATGCGCGATAGGTCAAGGCTTGCGTAAAGGCTTGAGCGGCAATATTTTCTCCAAGCAGATGACGTCCTCTACTTATATAGAGCTTCATTTTTAATACCTCTCCTTACCATAGTCATGCTGTATGGGGCACTCGGAATTTTTATCCAGAGGGTATACAGCGAGATATATCCCCAATCGGCTGATCAACTCCTCGACAATATGCCAATTCAAATTGCCGGTCATACTTTTCCGTGGCATGACCTAATCGACGCATCCATGAGCATCCTAGTGGCTGGCAAATCATGACCTTCTAGCAACTGTGGAGCTACTGCGTTTACAGGTGCTTGCAAGCGGATTTCTGCTGCTCCAGCAGGCTTTTAGCCGCAGTCTGGGTCTTTAGCCAGATGGCAAATTAACCCCAGACTATGCCAACAAGAACCAAAATACAAAAAACGTGAGTGACTTTGTCGAAGTCCGATACCTTTTGTGGGAGGCCTGCATCTCACAGTATCCACAGCGACTAGATGAGCCGGGGAAGAAGTGTACACAACATGGGTTACTCAGCACAAGCTTTATAGCAAGATAAAAAAGGTTTTTTGGAAAAGTCCCTAGCTACCTTATTCCTGCACCCAGGAGCTCTTGAATTGAGGGGGGAGAAACAGGTAGGGTGAGCGTAAGTGCTTCTTTAAGGTCTCCAAACAATCCCATACAGTTACTTATCGCATGTAGGTCTAGTGCCACATTCACATTATTGCGCCTCTTGCACTAATCTTATGCTACTCTACAATACGTAAGATACACACCGAAGAACGAAATAAAGAACCGTTTACCGGTTCTTAGTGGAATCTCACTGTTTAGTACAATGTTCTTAAGCGTAGCTTAGCCTGGTACACAACTATTTCCTTGCAGTGGGGACCCAAAGCTTTTTTGTTGCGAATACAAGATAGATTAAAACTAATCAAGCTGATTAGTTTTAACGTGATGATGAATTCACAAAACTAGTGTAATGGTGTCTGCCTACGTGTAGGTCTGCCCACCATGCATCTCCTTTCCCACAACAGTACTACTGGTATCCGTGCAACGAGCAGTAAACCTGCTTTTTCCACAATTCAATTCGTGTGTTTCAAAGTTTACATACAAACAAAAACATTATCAAGGGCTCAATCACTTCGGTTTGCAGTGCTACGTCGATGTGCTGAAGTGTGTTACGAGACCAGTGGTATCACGGTCCACACGTTTCACCAACTATAGTATCTTCCTTCGCCAATACAGGCACTCCTATAGCATAGCACTCAAGGCTACTGCCACCTAAGGCAACAGTATAAAGGTCCTTCGAACTCTGCGGTGAACCGGCCGCAATGCCTCAGTGACCACCCGACGACGACATCCGATCATTGCAGTGGTCGGGGTGTATCTCCACAATGGGCGACAGACTCTTCATTTCACAACAGGAGTACCGTTTTATATACTATAATCTTTGACCTTTTTTGCCTTGCCTCGTTCGGTGTATTAACTAGAGGGGCTGGAGGCAGCGTTCAACTGTAACGTATTTGTTCCGTCCCTCTCATAGCCTGGGTGGATATATCCCTCATCCATAGTTCACCCACCATCCCACCTGCGCCCACCAGTCATCTTCTAAGGGCTTCCGTTATTTTGATTGGGTGACGCTCTTCTACTTTTGCTTCTACTGTACACCAATCCACCAAGCTGTAGCCCCCAGAGCCTGCAGGCTGCTACTTGCTAACCAACAGATAGGATGGTTTTGCCCCCGGATGGTGGAACTGAGCAGCCCGTGGAGCTAATGATACTTTATAAAAGCCTTGAACCTTCATACATCACTGCT
Source organism: Cyclospora cayetanensis (assembly GCF_002999335.1). NCBI lineage: Eukaryota > Apicomplexa > Conoidasida > Eucoccidiorida > Eimeriidae > Cyclospora > Cyclospora cayetanensis. The sequence continues at coordinate 70,307 of NW_020312281.1, read as the reverse complement.
TGAGCGTCAGTTTTGGGGGTTACGGCACGCGGAATAGAAGCAATTTGTCTCGTAAACGATTGAGCGCACCCAGGGCTATTGCAATTACAGTGTCTACCTTGAAGGGGCTTTTTCCGAGGGGCGCCGATTTCGAAGCATTATCAATGAACGTGTGCGCTTTCATACAGCTAGAGAGGGATTGCATGAGAAGCTGTCTTTCCAGGGCGTACGCAGCAGAGCTTGGCGCAGGCGATGTTTCATGTATAGGGGAATCAAATTCTTTGTTTTCGGGTGATCCAGAAAAGTTTGCCGTCGAGGTGCCTTGTTGGATGCTAACTGAAGCGGATTTATCTCAGTCATTATCACCATCTGCGCCTGTTCGCGCTGCAGTGCTGCTTGCGTGTAGAGCAGAAGAGGAAGAGGCCGAAAAAAGGTATTTGCTTCCAAGCTCGAGCTTGTCCGACCTCCTTATTGTTGCTAGAGCACACTCACGAAATGATGTTTCTGCTGCTCTGGCGTTTATTGATGCCTCGGTTGCTTCTTGCAAAGGAGACGATGCCTTACTAGATGCAAGGGCTACACCGGCACTCGCAAACGACACACTTGGCAGCCTGCCTGCTCCCACCTGCCCTCATGCTACATCTCCACTTCAAAGAAGCGTTTCTGTGGCTGCTAGGGTATGGAGCGCTGCGAAAGCCACAGCAACCGCTGTTGCGTCAGCAACTGCCTCAACAGTTGCAGCAACTGACTTCTCCGTGTTTTTGGAGGCCGCAAGAGTGCCGCTGCTTGCAGCAGTAGGCTACATGAATTTGAAGAGCTCCAATAGAGACCCGATCTGTTCGACAAAGGAGAGACTGCGGGAGGCTATCGCGTTAATAATAGGCGACAAAGCTGTAGAATCAGGCAGTGTAGCGGGAGCACTGAACGCAAGCGCGAATGGCAGTCGTGCTATTCTGGGGACTGGAGAGGCTGATGAGGGGAGAAAGGCGGATCATGAGCACGATCACATATTCATGCCTCTCGCACCTCGGTGGGTTTGTTCTCCAAGCAATGAACGATGCGGCGAGCAGAACGGGATTTCTGCAATTGCAGATCCTTTTTCCATACTGCAGGGTAGCGGACCAGAGGGTGCTGATTGCCGCGCTGCTGGAGGCAAATTGTTGCAGACGTACCACCCCCCACGCATGGATATTGGAGAAGAGAGCTCCCTGTCCGCGACGAAAATTTTGGGGGGATCGACTGGTCCTTTAGGCGTGCTTCCAGAAGGCGCTGAGGGGCTAGGTCAAGCTGGAGTTCATGCGGATGGCACTTCTTATACGGCACATGATATGGCCTTAGGAGGCCTTCATAAAAGGGAGAACACGGTCTCAAGTGGTAAAAATACAAACTTTTTATCAGAGATAGGCCAGACCAGTGGTTGTGGAAACATTTTAGAGGCTTCAGACAGCCACACAGAGTGCGGCAAGAGCGACGCATTGCGCATTCACTCGCTGCATCTGCTGGAGGCGCGTGCGGCGTGCGCAGCGGAGCGTTTTCCCCTTAGTGAAGCAACGGTCCAATTACCGAATGCTCGGTCTTCGCCGGTACAGCAGAATCAGAATAAAGTGGGGGAAGACACGGGTGTGGCAGTTTTTACTAGGCAAGGAATGCATCTGGAATTGCGTGAAGGAGACGCAGCACAGGTAAGCTCGGAGGTAGCCACAGCAGCACAATACGTCACTCAGCAGCCGAGACAGACTGTATGGTCTTCCTTTCAGTGCGCACTATCAGCGGCCTCACGCCGATCGATTAAGGCAGTACAGCGGGCAGCAGGCGCAGCATATACTGCAGTTGTGGGAGCCGACACGAAAATGGATGCCCTGCTTGCTCCTTTCTTTGGAGCATGCGGGGCCTCGAAAAGGCGTATTTCAGCAGACGCCGGTGACCATGTAGCACTAGAGGCAGCTTCACAGCAGCAGCCAGAGGACGGTGGAAGCACCCATGTCAGGCTCTTGGGAAAGCTGAATCCTCATTTCGTTGCAGGGCATCTGAGAAACCGAAGTGCCAACCTGGTACACCACTCTGTAGCGCTGATTTCCTCCCCTTCAATCTCTGAGGCGCGATACCACGTTGCGGAACTTGTTAACACTGGTGGTCCGGAGGTGAGACGTCGAAGTGCTCATTTATTCTGACGCCTGCGCTTCCCCTTATGCCGCCTCGAGGGCAGTGCTCTAGCTGGACATAGCAATCAACAAGAGAGGGTATGCACCCACGGGGGAGTGCAACTTTCAGTGTCTCTGGCCACCTATATATGTTCTTGTCTCAAAGCTATTTCGAGCCGAGATCTGTTGTCACAGCATGCATGAGAACCTTGCGTTATACGAGAAAGCTTCCCGAGTGTACTGCGTCTAGAGCATGGGTGTCAAGAGAAGGCTGCTGGAACTAGCGTCAGTGATGCGCTTTTTGCGACTTCTGTGCGTCTTAGGTCAGCGGGCTATGGGCAGGAATCAAGGTGGGGCTCGGTATCGCAGCGCTTGCCTCGGGTCACCTACTCATGGGAGGAGCCATGGTAGCTGCGGCTACGGGCTCCCTAGGCACCGCCTTGTTTTGGGGTTGGCACCGCCAGGAAGTTTATGACATGATGCGTGGAGATTTTGCGGGGCGTGCCGACCAGGAGCCACAAGAATCTTAGAGCTCTCAGTGCAAATGCGCACGCCACAGGCATTTCGATAGTGTGGTTCGCGCTGCTTCAATCAGCACTCGCGCTGCTTCAATCAGCACGGAATACCGGCTGCGTAGTCCGCTTTGAACTAGCCAGCAGAGATTTTTTGATGCCGAAGAGACCAAAATGGGGGCGACTTTTTAATATCATGGGTGTAGCAGCCAGTCACAGAGAAAATTATCCACAGGTCCCGGCTGCCTGTAGTCGGATTGGTTCAAGAGTGCCCACGGGTTAAACTTCAGACCTTCCGGGTCCAGCAGCCCAGTTTGTGTGAAAAGAAAAGGAGCATGCGGTCTCCTTAACTTCACTGATTCCTCTTAGTGGCTTGACAAGCCAAGCCCTTAAATGCTAACGCCTAATTTTTTACGGGCCTGCTCAAAAGTCACTCTGTTGGGGGCCCGGAGGCAAAAGGTATATCAGTTGGCCCTAGGATTGGGAAGTCGCGCCATCCAGTGCATAGCTCAGGACGATAGGGTGTGCGCAAACGGACGCGATGATTATCAGGACGCGTATGAGCCAATTACGAGGTAGCAGACGGTGCATGCAAGCCTTGGAATCACCGTTGCAGAAGCCCCCTTGGCGAAGACCACAGAGAGAGCGCATCAAATACGGTTAAAGATCTCTTCCTCATTGTGCTCACTTACATGGGTCGGATTGATGCTCCTCGAACACCCTAGAACTCTTTGTCTTAAACAAGTGTCTTGACGTATCCGACGTGTACTAGTCACATGTACGCTTCGTGGAAGTCGAGTACATGGGGCGCCGCCGATTGCGATTGACTGCCTTCCGCGGTAGGGACGATTGTGATTCTTATGCGGCTCTCAACTTTAGGCATAGATGGTTAGGAGAAAGGGCGTGCAAGGGAGCAGGACAGTGCAGCTCTGACAAGCTGCGTGGTTGACAATTTTCTGGATTTTCGAACAGGATCCACTCGAAAGAAAACTTGCGTCAATGATGGGTTCCAGTCACGAATTTGACGAGTGGGTGAATAACCCCTCTTCTCGCAATCGGTGCTGCTAGGGTTAATCAGTGTTGCAGTTCACATGTAGGTAAAAATGCACCCCCTTGCAGCTTTTGCTGGGACTACGCACCAGATCATATGTCCGTACAGGGCAAACCAGCAAAAAATTTCTTGCCATACCGCATAGTGGCCACTGCGTTCGGCTGGCCACTGGATCCATACGTGAAAAGCGGATCAAGCGAAAATCCTTGCTAGATGAGAGGCCCAGAGGTTTGCTTGGTCTGTGCGTAAATGTTGCTCGTACATGCCAGGTGGAAGCACTGCAAAGATTCTGCGTGCTAGCTGCTGCTGGAACAAACACCTACTGGGCAGCATATTCAGAAAACAAGCTCCAACAAAGAGTGCGACCCTAAAAGGGGCACAAATTAAGTAGTTGCGGACGACTCCTTCAGTGGAAGAACTTTAAAGCCAATGCTCCGTCCAAGGGGAGCATGCCCCAGCGCACTTCATATTGACCAATGAGGGGGCTGGTGGACGCATTTAACTCGTCAACATAATTCATGCCAAAGTGGCAGGGCCAACGTAAATGCAAAAGGGGAATTACTTTGGAGTAATGCTTAAATGCCATAAAGATACATTTAAAACGTTTTCCTCTGCAAAATTTCAGAACTGAGTGGGAGCTGGGAATTACGGTTTGATAAGGACGACATAGAGCCTTGCGGGCACATGAACGTCAAATCCTAAAGCTGTAGCTTAATTCAGCACCTCGGGTAATCAGTATGATCACGAACGTTGTGCACTCAAGCTAAAGAGAATCGTTTGTGGGCCTTTCACGCAATTTGAGCTGCCGGGGCTGTAGGCACCATCAGCTCACCCGTCAGCATCAACACCACAGGCCAATTCATTGTCAGTGCGTTTCAAATGTTTGAAGCCTCGGTCCGTGCTGGTGCCCGTTCGGCTTCTCTACAGGTTACGCGAAGGTGGGGTCTAAAGATAGGGACGCTGGGGTCTGTAATAAGCATCCTACTGGCACAGAAGTCATGTGTGCAGATCAGTAGCTTACTTGAAGTCTTTGAAGCTTACGGAGTATTTCCGGGCTGTAATCGACGAACAGTGTATTGATGATGCTCAGGAAGGTTTTTGTAGCTTCACAAGCTGCTTGCCCTTGGTTCACCGGCGTTGCCCTGTGGCATTTGGACGGAACCTATTTTTGAGGGGTTGGTACTCCAATCCGGATCGCTATCTTTCCCGCATTTTTTTGTTCTAAGGGGAAGGGGCCTTAATGCCTGATCCCTCTTAATAGGCTTCTTTTGCGGCTGTTCATGGCAGGCCTTCGTGGGTTGGTTGGGGGCGTAAATGATGGTCAGTGTGAATGTGCTTAGATAAGAGACTAAAGCATACATCAGCTCCAGCACAGAGGACTGGGTAACAAAGCGTCAATAGGCAAGCAGCCAGTGGACCAGCCACGACTTGGTAAAGCCAGAGGAATACACTTTCTTTTGGTATCGTCACAAATACTATGCTCACAAGCAACTCAATACAACACTTTCCTTCGAATAAATATCACAGGGCGGAATAAGCAGCCTTTTGCACTCCCATTGAAGGAGTTCACGGGCAACTGCAAGTACATAAACTTTAACGCTGAACTTCAAGCTCAGCAAAACTCATAATCCTATCCCTTAAACCGAAGTACACCCAGTGGAATTCCTACGGAGAGTGTGGTCTAACCTCCCTGTGACAGGCTAAGCTACACTGACGCACTTCCTGCAGTATAAGTTACATTTAACAAAGAAATAACATGGAATGGACTAATTGGTTGGTCTGTCTCCATATATTATTCATTGCACAGTGACTTTTTCTTGGTATAGCAAGACACAGTAATAAGTGCGTGGGAGCCAGATGCTATGTGGACCTAGCTCTGAATACTGCTACTGCGTCCAGGGTGCAGCTACACGCACCCTATGTATCTCTCTGCCCCAATACAGGAACCGTATTCTGTGGGGGCAGGAAACGGAGGCAGCTCATTTAAAAGGCTTAATGGCATTCTATCACGCACTCCCGACCTAATCTACCTATAAACACCTCTAGATAAAGCGTTATGGTTGGTGCATGATGATGAAATGCAGCCCTTAACCGGCTCGTCCACTCACTGTAGATGCTGCGGGATGCATGCTTCCCCACAACACTTAACGGACTATGATCTTTGATTCAATGATGATCATGAATGCATTAATGAGGCTGTGCCGACCAACAAAGTATGGCGGCGTTGTAAAAGGCAAATACTAGAAGATTTCATCAACCGGATGGGTACGCGCCTCGCTGTGTACCCTCTAGGCGAAAAGGAATGAATATTTCTTGCAACTTGTTTATTGAAGGGAAGGCACAACAATGGTGGCTCTTATATTGTATTCGAACTCGTCTCCTTGCAGCGATACATACAATACAAGGCTTTATACAAGCCCTGACTTGTTGGTTAATCCCCCGATCAGCTCAACAGCGACCTCTGATACAGCTAAAACAGAAGAATATACAAATATTTTGGTAATTTGAGGGATATGAAGGCTTAGAATGCAAGAGCCACAGTGTAGGCGAACAGCTGGGTAATTAATATTATACCTCAGGTCTATGCCTACAATCATATCAGAAAATCATAAGATGGGCAGTGACTCAGCGACTACACAAGCAAATAAACAGTGAGACTTCCGCAACTGAGGGCCTATATAAAGGATCAAGAGGAATAGAGCTCAACCAATTTGTCTTTGGCCTGAGGTAGAGCCAAATCGGAGTTTAGAGCCTGTATGCTAAGGATCCGTCCACTTGCGCTAGCCTACTGTCTATAGCGAGCGACGGAAAATGCCAGAGAGTGCCCACGCTCCGAAAGAGGCACATACAGCCCCACAAGAGCGCATTTGCTTCTTTTGCGGGAGATTGAGTCATAAATTTCCAAACTGCAAATGCATGCTAAAGGCCTAGAAACTTCAATAAAGGGACAAGTCTCAGCAGAAGCAGGAAGCTTGGCAGCCAAAAAAGACGCATAAGGAAAAGAGCAAGACCCCTGGCACGCTGTGGCGCAGTGCAGGGGGCTAGAGAGGATCGAGCCGCAGTTGGGGACCCCTCGTAGGTCAATTATCTGCTGAACTGATATACGTTCACATTGATTGTCAAGAATTGCTCACAGAGCCTAGCAATGGATGCGAAGCGGAGCTGTTATTAGCGGAAATGGGGCAGAAGTACAGTGTGCCTGTCCACTTGTTTGCGCAGTCTCAGAGTCAGATTTGCTAACGGTCAGCAGAACGTAAGCATGGGCAAGACTACCGCAGACAACTGTCGCTTCAGATATAATTGAAGCATATAAGCATGCTATGCGACTTCTGTGGTGGACCAAAGCTCCTTGCCGTACTTCTACGCATCTTTATGGGGTGCTCAGCGGAAGGGGCTCATGCGGGCACAGCTACACGTTGTAGAGGTCCGTGTACCTGAAAGCGGTATAAGAGGCTATTTTAAGTCTCCTTAATATAGAGAGTCTCATTGGCTGTGAGCGAGGTGAAATTGGCAGCTGAGCAAGGTGAGGCACAGTCGTTCTGCGGGTTCCCAGTAGAGTACTAAGAGGAGACCCCTCTGCGCCTGCATCCCTGTTGGTGGCTGTGAAACGGGTTCTTGGTTAGGAAATTATATTGGACGTTGGATTCGGAAAGAGCAGGAACGAGCGAATACCAAGAAGCTCGCGAATTCGCTGAAGAATTACGAGTTGTCAGCACGCCGACCACCTGGTCGTCCAACGTACCGTACCATGCAACAGCGTGGGTCAGCCCCAAGCTGTGTTATGAGGTATCGGAAGCCTCCACAGCACAAAGAGGATAGTGACCTGCAGGCAGATGAATCGTTGAAAAGGGCCATGCGCAGTTACTGAACAGCTGCTCAGTGTTGGTGCTGACAAGGGTCAGGCGGTGGCGGATATGCGTTAGCCCTATCCTCTGAGCAATATTCCTGGGGCACAAATTTTTAGTCTCTCACATTGGCGAACTCTTGACAAATTAGACAGCTCTACAGTCTACTCATTCTTAAAAAGCACTAGACAAACTTCAGAAAACAACAGCTTACGCGGCACTCGACTGCGCGAATGCCTTCTTGCAAGTCCCCGTTTGCCCATAACAGAGACTCAAAACGGCGTTCCACAGTCTCACACGCATATCTGCGTATTTCCTATGCCACTTGGACTTGGTACAGCCGAGCTCTAAACACTACTTAATGCGGATGGGTTATAGGCTTATCAAGTGGGGGTGGTTAACTGTACATGGGAGACATCTCAGTATTCAGTTGAAACGCTCAAGCGAGGCTACCGCACCTTAGGTAAGCGCTTCAGCTATTGCGGGGAAAGCGGTAGTATGTGAATGTACGTAAGTATTTTGTGGCGTGAAAAGTTTAATTCTTTGGATTCCCTGTTATGGCTGCATACACTGAGCTAGCTGCGGCAAAAAACTCGAAGCTATCAACAAGTTGCCTTTACCTTCACCCAGCAGTGAGGACGTTGAGAAGTTCTAGGACTTGCATTATATTGCCGCAATTTAATTTTTCGCATTGCTAAGATCTCTTCTCCTTTGACTTATATACTAGAGAGAACACAGGTTGTGATCTTGATGGAGGAGGCCTATGCGGAAACAAGGCCGCTTATGGGCTGCTTCACTATTCCTCCGATGATTGCGCTGTCCGATTATTAGCGCCATTGCTCCGAATAGCGAAGCAAGTGACGTAGCGGTGGGCGATATTCGCATCCAATTGGCTATGGGTCCTTCCTAAGTGAAATATTGCTCGTTACTCTCGTCGCTTTACCCAAATCAAGTAGCGCTTTCAGTGCGGCGAAGGAAACGCTATACAGCATGATGGGGCGCGCAAAAATGCCGGCACTATTTATTAGGACGTCACATTACTGTCCAAACCAGCCACAAGTCCACGTTGCAACCTATAAAGCTTAGCGCTGTTCGTTGGCTCGGCCGCCCCCTCGAGTACGGATTGAGACTGAAGTACACTAGGAGCATCGCCGATGGAATCATGGAAGGGCTATCACGACGCTGTGTCAGCTCACTATCTTAAAGCCCAACCGCTTTTTCCTGTAATAGATCTCTAGATTTTTCAAAATTGTGTTCCCCTTTTGCTTCTGACACTAATGCATCCGTTGCTGCTGCCAAAATCCATAATGGCAAAAGGGGGAAGCATTACCACGCTGAAGATAGCCTGCTGGTGTTCAAAACAAAGCGAAAACTCTGTGGCTTGTGTATCCCGACTTTGACATTTAGTGCTATTGTGCGTAAAGCACAGTGCAACGGTCTTTCTGGCCATAATGGGAATCACAATACAGTGGAGAAGCTCTAATTGTGCCCCTGGTGGCCTGGGATGTGTCCCGCAGCAGAGGAGTATGCGCTTGTCACGCCCAGACTCCCGCCTTTTTTGCAAGGCCTTTAGATATCAGGAAAAAGCAAACCAATTTTACCCTATACCTTGTCGGATTGCGATCAGTCAAGGCTTGGGGTAGCATCTGCGTGGGTATCGGCAGACTGAGCATACCTTTCTATCTCATTCCTTGCCCCAGCTCTGTCATGGCTCGGGAGGTCGCTCAATCATTCTGATCGCATGTATATATAAGCTTTATGAATCCACCAGAAGTAACACTAAGGAGAGGAACCGCAAGTTGTGTTGTACGTTAAGGCGTGCATTTATGCTATGCATACATATTGACCATAAAATGAACACTTCGAAGCATCCTGAGGCAGCGGGACAGGCACGGCGTACCAACCGTACTCTTTTGAAAGAGTTGTCTTTCTGTGCTTACAAAATCCAATTGATTGACTTCATTTTCTTCCTTGTACTGAGCAGAACACTCATCTAGCCGTTGCTCCCCCGTACCCCCTGGGCTATGCTGAGAAGGCCCTCTCCAACCAGGGCCTGAGTCTGCTGATCCGCTGTCAGCACCCTCGCTATGCCGTGGAGAGACTTGCAGAATAATTGCCTAGCACACGCAAATGTAAGCACGCACCTCGAGAGAGACAAGCACGGAATTATGATAGGCGGCGGTCGGCTGTGCGTTTCGAGCCTAGAGGTTTGACTCTAAAAGATCAGCAGGCTATAGGTACGAAACCAGGGTGACCAGACGAAAGGGCTTGTGGTCAGCTGGCTAGAAGCGTTTACAATCTCGCACGAATCGATGGTGTCTCTTTGTCGATTTCTGAAAGCAGTAGGTGCCCGAGAATTATCAGGTCTGGTACCCCAAAGTAGTTTCAATATCTCAGAAATGTTCACAGACTCTGATGCACAAGCATATGACACGCGTGAAGGCGGAGGGTCCACAGGGATCCGTCAAGGGGCTTGATTCTCGGACAACAAGGCTTCGAGGACACCACACGGGAGCTTCTGGGAGAAAAGTGTTGGGTAATGCCAAGCTCAGTAATTGACAGAGAAACTCCTGTATGTGTAGCTACGTGCAAGAGAATAATTGGGGAATGCATAAGCACCGTTCATGGAAACGAGTTGCTGTCTAAAAGAGCCATACTGTATTCCTGCCACAAGTCAGGGTCTGCCTGATATAGCTACCTTCACCTGTGGGTTTTGCTTGAAAACTGTGCAACTATCACGATAAAGGTGTCCTCTACACTCATAATTTTGTGCAGACACTCTCAAGTATCTTGCATCTACATTCTTACTCGTGTTTCTTCGGAAATTGCACATCGACTATGCTGCATGCACTGGGTGTTTTGCATACAGGCATAGCTTCATGAAGAGCAGAGCGGAACTACGGCAAACTTCGATTGCCCTTGCACAATTCGCGTGTTTGTTTTCTCATAGGAGACTCACATATGTCAGCGCTCCGACGAGAACGAGCCCTAGCACCGCCCAAAGAATGTTGGTGTAACCCCGTTTGTTGTTCGCTGGTGTGTGCTTCTCTTTCCCCTGACTTCACTGTGGTTGTTATTGCACACTTTTGCTTTTTGCTCCTGCACTCTTTTAGTGCTTGTACCTGCCTGGACAGTGGAGATAGTGTGGGACTTCTTGTGCAGTCATGCACGCAGTTGGTCTCTAAGTACAGGTACGCAACGAGGGAGTATGTTCTGCATTGGGGGGAGATATAAGTAACTGGCTTACCTACACTTTTATTACTTTCTAGTATACCAGTCATATCTCTGTAGTAATGAATTCAAGAATTGTCTAATTGCTTTGACTGTTCGTATACCCTATTTCTTGCAGAGCACTGAACACACTTGTGTGCGTGTGTGTAGTGTGTGTGTGTATCCTATATGCTATGTGTAGCTATCATGGAATGCTCGGAATGCCTAGAGAGTGCAGCTATGCTCACGCTAGCTACCCCTCTCCCCTGACCTCGAAAGTGAGGGTTGCAGGCAGGCGAACGCAGGACTTTAATCCAGAAAAGCTCGGTAGCCTTCTACTAGGCTTTCACTGAGTCTGAAGCTAAGTGTCACCGTAATGAGACCTTGGACGAATCCTTACACCTTAAAAGCTTGGCGTGCTTGGACTGTGCAGCTACGCACACCCTGGCTTTCCCTCTCCCCGCGAATTGAACTGCAGGATGCAGGCAGAATGGACAGACAGCTCTTCTTACAGGCATTGGACAGCTTTCTTCTAAGTGTATGTCGAGTCTGGGGCAAGTGTCTCCCTACGGACCTTACATGGAGCGTTGTAATACGCGTCTTTGGCTGCCCAGTGCCTTCTGGGTGGATAATTCTTCATATTTGGCCACTGGTGCTGAAACGAAAGCAACCGTACTTAATGATATGACCTTTTCTTCTGGTTTGCTTGTCGTCTCGGCAGAATGATGAACTGAAGCGGGGCATTGTTCATGTATTTCTGGTGCAGTGAGTTGTAGCGGTCCGCTATTGAAGATGGAAGCTTTACTTTGAAGACAGGTACCAGCGGCTCTGGATTAAAACGGTGATGCTATTGTTGTTTTAGTCCAGGTAAAGCACTCAAGATATGAAGCATAAGGTTTAGTCATTTCTGCCTAGCATGCTACCGGGCCCCAGCCCCACCGAGTGCCCCACCAGTTCCGGGGCTGCCAAAAGCTGTGTTTGAAAACAAAACCATGAAGTACCAGCAAAACTAACGAAATCTCTCCTTCCCTGCCCCTCCGACAATGCCCTTCTTTTCTTTCTTACGATGTGGCGGGCATTCATCAGACGGGCGCCCTCGGCGGCATGGAGGGTCGGCCGCTGATCTTCTCCCTAATTCTGTATCTTCAGCTGTTGCAGTTGGGAGAACAGATAGCTCTTCGGTTGCTCATTGCGCAGAGAAGGGCTCCGGCTTCTTCAGCGTTCCATCCTTTGGATTCTTTGGCGGGGCCTCTGAGGCGGCAGTACCACCGAGCGATGAAGCTTCTACGCGTACAGACCAGCTCGAGAAGGCGCGGACGGATGCATTTAAAAGGGAGAATGAGCAGCCAACAGATACACCAAAGAAACAGGAGTTAGCTTGGAACCAACTAACCGCTACCCCATCCCCATGATGCACGCACTAATGCAGCTCGCTCCCTTCTTTTTTCGCACACTATTTGCTCAACCACCCCTGTTGGAAATGCATACAGTAATATATCTTCCCTGAGATATTTTTTCTAGATATGTACCGTCACAATGATGAAGGGTCGTGTGTTCTTGATTTAGTACACATTCCGCAATTATTTTGCCTTCAAGTTCAACAGTGTGCAAACTGCTGGGAGTTGCCGCAGGCTGACACAGCCCATCTCATTTGAACATTTCTCTCGGGAGTGGATGAATATTTCTGGTCAGGACACCTTTGACGGGTTTCGTTTGGAAGGCGCTAAGCAGGTCTGCTTTCTTGGTGTCGAACGCATCAATCATCCGCGTCTGCAGTTGAGTTACTGTTGCATTACCCTTTATGTTGCTCCTGCTACTTTCCATGGCGCAGCATGGAGGTATCGGAATCCTGGTGCGTGAATTTTCATTTCAGGTCAACAAATACCTTCAGACGTGCCACAGCTTCTGCCTTGGCACTCAGTTGCGGGAGTCTGGGTACTCATATCAGTTTGGCCCCACAGTTGCCATTTCAGCGCCGCCTGATCCAAATGCAGGAGAAAACGCCCAGCCGCCTCCACATTTTTTCGCGATGGCTAAATTGGGCACTGATGGATCGCTTCAAGGCAGGTGAGGAAGACAGTGTCGTAGGGAACAGCAGCTGCTGTGTTGCCGTTGCGTGCCCTTGGGCCTCCGGCAACAAGAACTGAACAGCTCTCGGTGGAGCAGCACATGCTTCAGTATTGGGTAGTACGATCGTTATTGTTTGCATTGCTGCTTTGCAATTCAGGGTGATCAAGACAATATGTCCGAGTGCGGATGTGAAATTCAATTTCAATTCATCGCTGAAAGACGAACAGCGGAATTTTTATGAGCTTTCCCTCGACAATACAGGCAGAGACTGGGCCTCCTCGCTAAAGCTTGCGTGGCAGTGTGGGTGCTCCTATCTCACGCAATGCGATTAGTATTTGTAATCTTGATTGAGTTGGTGTGCTTGCACTTCTGTAGGCTTATATTGGTACTCTAAAGGCCGAATCCCTTCGCGTGTATACCAACAGCACCTCATATGCAATTCTTGTTGCTTATGCCATTGTGTGTCAAATGAAAATTGCTATCCTACGCCAAAAATCGTAATTTGTCCGCTGACTAGATGCATCTGCGCTTGCATGCAGCTTGTTGGATTTTGGACGGAATGTTTTCCCAAGTACTGACACCACGGCTGCAGGCCGGCTGCGAGATTACTTACGTGGCAAGCAATTTCCCGCGCCTCATTATGCACCGAATTGCTTTGGAGTCTTTGTTCTGTGCCTCAGTCATCTTTCACTCCCTCTTGCAGCTTGATTGCGCTTGTGATATAGCGGTTAGGGTATGCCGCAGCCTTCTGCTAGCGCGTTTCAATGCATCTCATTAGCGATCACGGGTTATGTGCTATCGTCTGTAATCATATCTGTTCAGAGCGCGAACGGTGCCTCCATGCTGGCGGTAGGAAGCCGCTATAACATTGACAAGCAATCTGTTGTCTCATGTGAGCCACAGCTCCCCTTGGCTTGCCTCAACCAGGCGCGGGGGCAGTGGCCACGCACGGAGTGCAGGATTAAGAGGAACACCATTATTGCGCTCCTGTGTATTAGTTCTGACGAAGTCTTAAGTGCTGCATATTTGTTCAAAGGGCTTTGGTTGCATTTTGCGTGTTTGACGGGTGTCCTAGGCCAGCTAAGTCAGCAGCCAGATTTTAAGTCGCCTACTGGTCTGACTAAACTGACTCACAGTTGCAAAGTGCAATATTCAAGAAAGGTATGGCGTAGGTAAAAGCATCAGGGAGGAGCCACATACTAGCGGAAAAACTTTGGGTAAAACCCCCAGGTGTTGTTCCGTGATGGAACAGGCTACTGATAGAGGTTGGTGTGTGCTATATGCAGGTCACTGATAGGCTCTCGATGGCAACCGAATATGAATATAGTCATCCAGATACAGAGTCAGCTTTGAGGATGGTAAGCTGATTTTAACCCCCCTCGCAAAGGCTAAGATAAGAACCCTTCCAGTATGTGGCTACGAAAAAAGTGCGCCATCACATCAGTGGTGTTCATATGGGTCTCTTTGTGCCCTTAATAATATGCAGGGATGGGAATATCTGTTCCGACAGGCCCGAGTACAGGGCTTGATTGACAGCTGTGGGCGCATATCAGTCTTTGCGCAAGACTACAACGGATTTGGCGTAAGCGGACTGATAGACTACTGGCGGGGAACGTATAAATTTGGTTTTCTAATGCACGTCGTGCCTCCTCCGGAGGCATCGCAGTCTCAAGCTAATTAATGCTACCGCTTTCCTGGCATGCCAACATCACTCGATGTCTAGATGTTTGGCTGAAAAGGAGGATTCCCGCCGCAGCCATTCTTTTGAAAGATGGGCGATCTGTGCATTTTGGCAGAGTGCTTTATGCCTCGAAATAATTAAGGAAAAGTGTTAATTCCCGAATATACGTTCAGGCACCACCTTGGGCATAACGAAATACAGGTATTTATCGCGAAGCAGCTTAGCTTATTATTCGTAAAGCCGGCTAAGACATACTTCGTGTTACTGCTGTAGTCCATTAGGTACTATACCCTCCATGGCGCAAATGTGTACTAGTAGTCCACTGAGCACCGTGAGGTGTGCGCTTTTATGCCTGCGTAAACTTTTCCTTGAGAGGAGACACATATTCGAAGCCCTTGTTGACAAAGCGTACTTCGTTCAGCAGTTCGGAACAATTCGTGCCCTAGTCCCTATGAGAATATAGGGATAGCAAGGGCGTGCAGATAAATAACACAAAAGAGTACTAAGGTAAAGGCGTGCGAGTTGTATGTGAGGGGAGATTTACCTGGCTCCCTCTACTCTCTACGACAAAATTGGTGGGCTCTGTGCGCGGAGGTGCGATGGGAACCTTCTGGGAAGCCAAGTGCGTGTCATTCATCGTTGAATTCATCAAAGCAAGAGCGGCAGTAACCCCGGCAAGCACCCTACGAAAAAGCTTACCAATACTGTGTAGGCGGCGAGGGGGCCGGGCAAAGCACGGCTCTTTCGGGAGCTGTGGAATCGGTTCAGCATCATGACCTTGCTGACTCCCCTGATGCACTGGGGCAGCAAATGAGTGCGCACCAGAAGATTCTTCTGAGTGGTATGGGCCCTGGCCAGGATGGCTACTTAAATTTGGTTGCTGTGGCTGGTCCATTGTGCAACGAACCGAATAGGACGCGATTTAAGAAGTCACCCAAATTCGAGGCGGAATAATATCAATGCAGCAAACTGAAAGTTGAAATGGAAGGTGAAAGCAGGCTTGATGGAACGAGAAGTTCTGGTCTTCAGTGGGGTAGCTCGAATCGAGATCGCTAGAACCAATCTCAACCCGGTTGGTGCTGTATCTGAAATAGAAAATCTCCTAAAAATAAGGACGATGCAGCTTTCTGTTGGCTAGCGGAACGCATTTTTGCAGTGATCGTCGAGGGAAGGGAACCCCACTGAGGTGCACAGCACTGGTCTGCTCAACGTAGCCCTGGACGACCATCTTGCCAAAGCAGAGGCCAAATCGCACATTGCACCCGGTGGAAATTCGTTGGTAAACTGTTAACTCCTAGCTTTCCTCCAGTTCGTGATCTTACTTGTGCCGGAGTGTTTGAAGGAAACGAGTGGCGGTCCCTGAGCTTATCCGAATCTGCTGTCTAGTACCCAAGGTGTATCTCTTGCTGTGCCACAGAGCAAAACGCGGATTATGTAGTGTCCCTTTATTCTTCGCATCGATGTGGGCTTTCTACACATCATTGCTTTGTCGCGTGTGCAACTACTTTTTGTTGGCATCTTAGAGCAGAAGTGGCGTAAGTGCGTTTCGGGAAATGGTGGGATGGGCATGTAAACTGGTAAAAAGGAGGCGTGTAACGAGAATTATGAGGGAGGAAAAGGAAGAGGCAACATCTCTAAAGGATGCCGCAGTAGTTCGGCATTAGGTTAAAATGCCTTGTCTTGCAATACTCACGCATTCTTATGAGCTGGTTCAACAAATTCGTGTTCCTGGATTTGGATATGCGTACTTCTGTCTTCGAATTCGGTACTTTGATTCCTCCACAGAAGTGTAATCTTTTACCGACCTTTTTAATAAAGTACTGCATGCTTTACCTTGGAGAAACTGGTTTTGCTCAGATTTCCCCCAGTTGATTATTGTTTTGTCAGCACACAAGCTGCGTAACTTATTTCCTGCAAACCGTATCTGGAGTTTCACATGCAAAGATTGCCCCCCAAAAGTCTTCAGAATCGAAGGCAGCACTAATTTCAGTTTCTTCCACAGGCTTCCGGCACGAGGGAAGGAAGCAAAACCTAAGGCCCAGTAATTGCATACCACAGGCATACCGAGCTGGCACTCAATCGTATTGAGTACCGTGCTTAAAAGTAGACCATGCTATCTACGAATGTATGTTACGTCCGCCCTTGAACGAGTATGCTACAAGAATCTCTAGTTTACGTAGCCATTATTTAGCAAACCTTATTACATGTGACCAGTACTTGCCGTGGATGTGTGGCTTGGCCACTGCATTGAGGGCACGCTGTCCCCGAAAACATGAGCACTGAATACGTGTCTGAAGAATAACTGGCCAAAGACCTAACTCTAGATGTGCTCTCACGAATATTGCATTGTTAAATGCGCGCATTCTTGTGGTGAGGGGTAGCCTACCGGGAATGAAGCGGCGTAGTTCGAGCACTAATAGTTGGCAAAGGTACGCTCCGGTATATATCAGTTCATTGGTCCCAATCAATTGATATTTGATGAAAACTGTGATTATTTGGCCGCCCGCATATTCTGCTTCTTACGCTACACTGACGGCTCACATGCTCAAAATGTACATCTTTTCTAGAATGTGGAGCTAAACTGCTGAGTGTGGCTATATGCTCATGCCCAGAATCCTCAATGAATCCAACGGTGTGAATTCTTGGATAACCTGCTTCTTTTCGACTGGGAACTTTGTGAGCTGAGCGTACGCTTAGCATTTCTTTTGTAGGTCTCTCTCCTTAGAAGGATCCCCAAAACACAAACAATATGAAAGCATCACAGGCAGCTAGTAAGTACCTCCTCCAAGACACTCTCCCCTCTCCTTCAGTCGACTCCATAGAACTTTGGCACGAAAATTGAAGAGGTAGGCTGGCAGGTAGGTTGCTGTACCCTTTGATGGCTCCCAGGAGTTGCACACAGTTGCACATATAACCGACACTTGCCCAGGCACAAAGCAAATTCCTCAAAATACCGTACCAATACAGCCGTGCAGCAAGGACACTAAACGAGTAGTCAAATCGCACCATAAATACTTATTTACACATGAACCACAACGAAGTAGTGTAGTAGAAGTTTTCTAAATGAAGTGTACCGTTATAGACAACCAAAGAAAGGTAGTACGATAGAGTTTTAAGAAGAAAAACATAAAAGCGTGACAGCACCTTCGAGCCAAGATACCCTTCGTAGGATTAGTAGAGAACTATTTGCTTTGTCTGTTCACATATCTTGTTTGTTGCAGAGTAGCGTTTGTTCAATACATTAGGAATGAATGCTGCGTGTGAGTGCGCTTGATGCTATAAATTTCTATCTATGAATGCCCGGAGTGCTTATAGTGTGCAGCAATGGGAGCCAAAGCTGGCTCTTCCCTCACGTCAAAACCCTGAGGAATGCAAGCAGGAGAAGAAGAACGCTCTTGTGTGTACTCAATAGATCTCTATTAAGCTTGCACTATGTTGTTCGTCAGGGTCTACCTGCAAAAGCCTTTGGTAGAGCCTTGCGTGTAATAGCACTGCCTAGTGCGGTAAAACTATTTCTCGCCCATCTACCTGCTGTGGGTGCATAGGGACGTCAGGCTCTCCTCTGCACGTTGCTTGGCTTTGATCAAGTATCATGGTAATTTCAAGTATCAAAAAAATTGAAGGCAAAAGTTTTAAAATACACGTTCGGGCCTGTAGAAGTTGATGGTGGCGTAACGCGCCAGAAGCGGGTTTGCAAGCCACTCTAAATGTAGTAGCGCAACAGCTGCTAACTACGGCATAATTAGCCAGCTGCTATGTAGAAGGTTGTGCCGACAAAGTTGTGCCAACTAGATATGTATGAGGGCCATTAAAAAGCACAAATATTTGAGGATCTAATAAACTTCCCACCAGACGAAGAGACGTGAATACTTTGTGCGGCATGTCCACTCAAGATAGATGCACTTCAATTGAAGTGGCAGCTCTATTAATGTAAGGGACGTCGTCAGCCTGCATGAATTATTGCGGCTCAAGTATTCCTACAAGTCTTGATTTATTGGTTTATGCTGAGAGCAGCTAGACAGCAGCTTTGGCACAGCTGTAAAGGTTGACTATGGGAATATACTGACAGTTTGGTTTACCGAGAGACATGAGGCTTGATCAGCTCGACAGATGGGCTATCTCAGGTCTATCTGAGGTGTCAGGTCAGCTGCGAGCGGGGTGCTCAGTGACTCTGCGAAGACCCCTGAATGGTAGAATCTCCGATATTTCTACACTATTTGAGAAATCACGGCAAATGAGCTGAGCACTTGCGTCTTTGGCTCAAAAACAAATGAGCTAGATTGAAATTTAAAGCCTATAGCTGTGTCAGCCGGCCCCGCTTACAGTGTACCACGGATCAAAGAAAAAAGCCCGAGGAATTCCACACTCCTCGAAGCTTCCAGATGGCTCCCCAACAAAAAGACCGTTTATGTTGTGGGAGATTGGTCATGAGGTCTGGAGATGCAAGCTCATACAAAAAGTCGAAGACTCTGAACAACGGAGCTGCGCTGAGCAGAAGGAACAGAGAAGGCGCATCAACAAAATGACAAAGACCGCCATGCTTCGAATGATTTTCCTGAAACCTACGTTACAGCAGATCCTGAGGCCGCAAAAATCATTAAAGGGCTCTGCGAGACTCGCATGCACCTCAAAATTCAGCAAATGTACACGCCATGTAAATATTCCTGTCCTGCCAACTCTTTGAACAGCCCCTAGGCCCCCATGGCAAAGTTCTCTGGGCACAATGCTTAGCGCTGTTGTATAATGCTGTACCATCCCATCTCGACAGCATTGGGGGTTGAGGCGTCCAATGTATTCTCAGTATTCGATTTTGGAGACCCTAACCCGAAGACACCTTCGCTCATCCTTCCTACAAAGCGAAGCAGTGTATAACTCAACGAACCTCGATCGAATTTCTTTCATTATTATCATTGCAGGAGCTTTATAAAAACGCCCTCGCGAGTTTTCTTTGTTCCCACGCTTTCATGCTCTTGAGGCCGGTTGCTGCCCGCCTGCAAGTCAGACTCGAGAGCCAAGAACAAGAAGCTCGTATCTAAAACCAGCATCATATTTCAAATGATCACCCACTACCGTGCAAAATTGGCACTAAAGGATTGTTCGAAAATGGAATATTGGTTCTGTGTGCACTTTTGCATGCAAGCGTGGTAGGAGCTCTGTAGTATTAACTTCCCTAGTGGCTCCGTGGATTTGAGTGCCGCTTTGGCCACATGAAACTGATTGAAGCTAAGCTGGTTTACTTGCTCATCCTTCAGCCCCATAGTTAGGCTAAATTCTCTCGTTAGGCTTACATCTGGGGAAATAATGACACGCTATTATAACAAAGTACGGACTAACGATCTTTCCCACGATCACTCTAGCCATGTGCAATCCCTTTTGCTCATAAAAACAAACGACTATACGTCTGCGCCTACTTGCTTTAGGACTGGAGGCTGCGGTAGACTGTAGGCACTGATGACCCATAGTTTTATATGTCTTATTCCTTGGAGCTCGCCTTTAAGTCCAGATGGTTTGAGGCATGACTGTACTGCCCTTTCAATCAATACGGCTGCGGCGCACTAAGGCCCATAACAAAGGCTAGTACCGCAGTTGGGGACCCACCATAACTTAATTCTGCGCTGGTGCGAGTTTATACAATGTTCACGAGTTGATAGCCTTACTTGGAACTGCTTGCGAAGTGGAGCTGTTTCATGAAGAAAAGGCGTAGAGGTTCAATCAACCTATTTGGACGTTAGCGCAGTCTCCAACACCCAGATTTGCTGATGAGCAGCAGAATGCATGGATTGGGCAAGGCTAAGTAATATTTAGTGCTACTTCTAATTGGACTTGGGTCATGTTAGAATGTTCGATGACTTGTGTGCTACATCAGTGCACCATGACTTAGCCTTACGAATGCCATGGCTGATCCAACGGGATAAGTGCATGTAGCTACAGCTGTAGTAAGCGCAGGCACACTATGCAAGGAAGTGCTCAAAAAGAGCTACAACTGGTCCATTTGACAACGCCCATGCCACCTACAAGCGGTGGGTAGAGTTGGTAGTTAACTAAATTAGGCAGACTCTCCGTGCGGGCAGTCCGGCATAGCAAAATGCGAGTACGCGTTTGAGCATCCATATCATCTAAGCAGTCCGACAGAGGATGCACTAGTAGGAAATACGGCTGATCTTTCAACCGACGAATAGTATAAACTCGTAAGTTCTAAGGGGGAGCTGGCGGGTGTGCTAAACAATGAGGAGCTGCCAGCAGACTGGCAATCTGCTAGTCCTCTAGCCCACCGTATTGAGCTTATTTCTGGGTCACTCTCGAGCTGTATTCCATTGTGTCGGGAACCCCTATAGCATGAAGAGTAGATTGAGCGGGACACTCATGCTTTGCTTAAAAAAGGCAAAGCGCAGCGATCCACCAGCAACTTTAGAGATACCCCCGTGCTCGTGCCCCTGAAAGAAGCAAGATGGCCGCAGTGCCTTATCCTCAGCCTCAAAACAAACTTTTTATGCAGCAGAAGTGTGGGATGCTTCACACTGTGGCGAAACACTCGACAAGCTATACAGATCAACTGTCCACTCGGCATTCGGCTCCACAGACGCCTTCTGACAAATCCCAATTCATCCAAATGACAGCCACAAAACGGTGTTTCACACAAAAACTGGCATAATCGAAGAGACTAGTATTCCGGTTGAACCTATGAATGCTCAGGGTGAACTGCAACGGCACGTTTACGGGAATGCTTATCGGCGTGCTCAGGAGTAGATGACTGTGTACATGGACAACGTCAGAGCACCGCGCCGAAGCGCTCAAGAGCACCTACAGCATTTATGGCCTGAGCTTCAACTGTTGCAGAGAAAGTAGTGGTATTTAAAGGCACGGAAGTGTTTTTCATTAAAACAATTTGTGTTTGTGGAATTTAGCGTTTGGGCTGCAGGAACCGAGCCAAATCCAGCAAAATTCGGCAATCACAGCTTGGCCTTTACGCGCCGACAAGGATGCTGTGACGTTCTGGATCTTGCATCTTTTTACCGAAGTCCGGGACTAGGTTTGCTCTGGGCTCTGCTTTTTTCAGTGCTCTTCTGGAGCCAACTCAGTCCGTGACCTGGACAGAGAAGGCTGTGGCCGCGGCAAGGACGCTTAGCAAACCCATTACAGCATATTCGGCACTTGCGGTGCTCGATTACTAGCCCTATTTTTTCTCCTAACAACCGATTCTAGTGATGAAAAAAAGGATGCTATTCTCTCCAACAGGGTAGGGCTCCTGGAAGAAAATAAATTATTGCTTGTTATTTAGCTCCGTTGATCCTAACCGAGCAGATATTTCCAGGAGGAGCAGCTTCATGCGGTGTTGTGAGCGTGAAACATACAGGCAGCACTTAGATGGGCCTCATGCTACGGTCCAGATAGAGCACCAATCTTGATGAAGCTGACAGAGAGTTTCAGGAGTTCGGTATGCCTAGTGTTGTTTGCTGACTCAAGTGTCTCCAACAGTACGACTGTAAAGTGAAGTTTACTTGAAAACACACAACTTCGAGGATGGCAAATGGGTGAAGCACTACCACGTTCAGGATGGCCTACATTGGTTGAAGCCACAACAGGGACTCCCTTTTTTTACATCGTGGCTGTGCTCCCCATTGTTTTTTTGCGGAAAGTACATGCTCATGTTCTTCCGGCTCAAGGTGAGACTCAGACCGCCATGGAAAACCTCTCACAATCCGTTTGATGTCTTGGGAAAGCCCCCCGGGCAAAGAAGTGTGCATTGTCATTCCCAGATCCACAGCAGTTAAACTGCGCAGTTCCCCATAAACCGGCTATTTCGAGGCTTTCCTGTTTTTAAGAGGATTTGGACCGACCCGATCACGGACATTTCATTTGTACTGCCGGAGGCCAAGGGTCGCATGAGCATCTCCTTCGTTGTCGACGGACCTTGCATGATGCCCACTTTATCCCTTGCTCCAGTTCCCTCATGCTTCGGCAGGTCGCTTAAGTATTCATAGATCATGTAGAGAAGCTTTCTGGACTCCCTAGGAGTACTATTACCAAAAAAATGCCTATGGATTGGCCACAACATGACCACATCGAAACAACCCTATGCAGATGCACAGCTATAGCACAACAATCGCGCTCTTCTAAGGCAGTTGTATCTCCATGATAACACAGGCCAATTTACTGGCTTGATGTTCGTTCTCTCCCAGAGTGGGTCTATGGTTGAGCAAAAAGAGTCGTCTGTCCGTTGCTCTCCCCCATTCCTGGTATACCCAAAGGAGACCCTCTCGGATCCGGACCTGGGTCTGATGGTCCGCTGTCAGCAGCCATGCTGAGCAGTTGAGGGATCCAGAAGCCATCTTACTAGTCCACGTGGATGAATGCGCATATTTCAAGAGAGCCTAACAAGTATTTACGATAAGTAAAGGCCCAGAAGCAATTCCCACATAATTAGCTTCAAGTAATTACACTTACTGAAAAGCGTATGGAGAAGACCAAATCATCTCCCTTCACAACACGCCTTTCCAAGCAACTTGATTCCGCGGCAAAAAGTACTCGACGTATTTCTCTTTAGATAGGCACCACGCTAGAGAACGAGGACTCCTGAAGCTTTTCGATCCATTCCATCTGTGACAGTTCTTGATTCAGCTATTGGGTTTCTTCCTTCTTTGTTTCGCCTTCTTCGTGAAGGTGCATTTTTAGCCTTCCTGGTTGTACTGCCCCGGTTTTGGGTAAAACTACGCACAAGAATCCTTTGACACGTACATACAGACATATATTCATACATATATACATACATGCGTCTTTCCACTGTACTTCTTTGCACTTTACTCACTGTTTGCTTTGGGTTGGTGTACTTTTGTTTCTATTCAGTCGATCTGTAAAGCCCT
The DNA here is from genome assembly GCF_002999335.1 of Cyclospora cayetanensis. Taxonomy (NCBI): domain Eukaryota; phylum Apicomplexa; class Conoidasida; order Eucoccidiorida; family Eimeriidae; genus Cyclospora; species Cyclospora cayetanensis. Next base: position 46,957 of record NW_020312281.1, on the reverse strand, counting down.
TCGTAGTGAACGGGAGCGGCACCTGTCGGTAATTCTTGCATCATAGCGGGTTTGTTTTGGTTGGATGGGAGGCATGTCCTCGGAAATATTAGCAGTGGTTTTATGCTATATGCCGCAAAGTACACAACACTGTGGTCATCGGCCATGGCTGCCTTCGGCGCCCTTCCCCACGGTTGCCATTTCGTGGCCTTTGCCTCACACCCAAATACTTCGGTAATACTTTTTTTCTTCTATATCGATCTTCTTCCTTAAAAAAAACAATATTGTAGGATGATGTGACCGAACTCATCTCGCTCATAAGCAGTCTAACTGCTCTCTCTGGTACCCCGCGGACCCGACCTACACGCTTGCAGTCTCGCGCTTTTATTTGGCCTCTAAAGCTGATGCTCCAAGAAATGCGGTATCAGCAGCGGGTTGGCTTTCAGCTCAGATTTTCCTAATGGCTCAGGCTTTGCCGTTCCAATGGATGGTTCTTCGGGCAGCACCAGCAACTGATGCCCTTGCAGGTGCTGAAGCAAGGGTAGTAAGAGCTAATCGCATAATGTCAACTTTGCGAATACCTTCAAGGTGCAAGGAGCGACAAATGTGCGTCATACTCTTACCTACTCGGATTATCAGAAATACTCCTAATTCCACGTCGGCACTCCGCAGGTCGCATGGGCCTCCAACTGCACGGAGAATACAACAGCGTGGCACCACCCTGTATTCTAGCGCTACAACATCAAGGTGTGACTATCACTGTGGGCGAATCCAGAAGCAACACAGAAGCGCGTCCGGTGAGGATCCCACACGCCATCTCCCTGATCCAACCTCAGTGGCGAATCGGGTATTGGAGGTGAGTATTTCATCTTGTGCCTTCCAGTATTCAGATCCAATAACAAGACTAGGGTCCAGATTGAAGGAAAATTGTAATGCATGTCTCTCGACCAAAAACACTTCTTCATTCCGAGGGGCGATTGCTACAGGCCTCGGGAGAACAAAGCGAATCCTTCGGGAAGGCCTTCTGGGCAACTCAGCGCGAAGAAGTGTTGCGCTGCACTGTAAAGGGCGAGCTTTCCCTGCTTATGCTGGGCCCTGTAGCGGCAGCTTTCGCTAGGGCAGGCGAGCTCACACCAGCTCTCGCTTCAGCAGCAGCACGGCGATTTTGCGCAGCCTTCAAAGTTGAAAGCAGAGCGGATACCTCCCCGCATTTGCTGCAGGAGATTATCCAACCGGATAAACGGGATTCTTTTGCATCACGATGGCCGAGCACCTTCGAAAACTTTAAAAGTGCTGCAACTGTGCTTTTAGCCATGAAGGAAGCTGATCTACTAACTGATCCTGATGCAGGGCCTGCGGCCCGTGCACTTCAAGATGCATTATTAGTATCGTTGCAGTTCCAGAGGAGCTCTGCAACCTTCAGCGACCTGCGGCGAGTACTTCTTCTTCTGGGTGCAACAGCGGAGCCGCTGGGAATTTGCCCGACAACAGCACGAGAGCTGCTTAAAGCGACAAAAAAGCAACTGTGGAGATTGAGTAGAAGAGATCAAGGAGCCGAAAATAGAGATCCAAGGGATAGCATTTCATTGCTTTGGCCCTTAGCAAGCATTTCTGAGGCCCTAAAACTTCCGCCTCCCCAGAAGCATTGCAGACACAAGAGCGAATCTGACCGTGTTGCATACACCAGCAAGGGAGAGCGCGGGGCACTACAGCAGGATAGAGATATCGTATTGAACCTTCTCAACGCCGACGTCTTCCGTGCACTGTCTTCTCGACTGCCGTGCAGTTCACTTGACCTAGCACTGGTTAGTATCCGCGCATTCACTCCGCACCTGCCATTGTCACTTCTTGTGGCTTTGTTATCAGGAGTGCCGTATGTTTTTTGCTTGTCTATGTCATTGAACACGCTACTACTTCACACATTTGGGCCTGTCCGCTGTGGAGTTCTTGGCGTTTGCCTGCTCAGGGTTATATTGGTTTGGAACGACTAGGACTGCACCACAGCGCAGACTATGTCTTAGCTGCATTTTCTGCAGCAGCAGGCGCAGCAAGCAGGGAGGAACTCTGCTGCCTTGGACGGGAGATTCTACTGACGGGTGCCCTACAGAATGCGCTGTGGGGGGCCTTTGCAGATGCGGCTGCTACCGCACTTGAGAAGCAGTGGCAGGACACTTCAGACGGCCAGAAAAGCAATGCACAGCAGCGCTCTGAGGCAGAACTTCTGCAATGGTTGCGCTTTTGCGGCCGAGTTATTTAGAAGTCGTGTTCCGACCGTCCTTTGCATAATCCTTTAATCACTTATGGCTTGATATTTACAATACAGATGCTTGGCTGTAGTGAAAATAGTAGACATGGCACTCGTGTGAGGTAGTGCATTTGGGAAGATGCTTCCAGTGATGTGTACAGTGGGTTGCCTGTCCGTGTCTCACCTACTCTAAACCATGGCTATTCCGCGCCATCTAAGCTCCCTCTCTGCCAGCCACATCTCTATCCTAGCCGTGCTTTTAACTGCTTTATTTGGAGGTTTTATTCTACCGTCGAAAGGTCATGGGTGTTAACTAGGAACACATTTGTAACGCAAAATCTGCCAGGCTCACGGGTATGAAACAAGCTCGTTATCGAATATAACCCCATGTTATAGCAGGCTAAGCAACACTTGGCCAATTTTTGCCACATTATATTTGGTGCATAATCACTACAGTGTGGAATATTTAGTCTGGCTGTATATTAACTTTAATAAGTAAGGAATGGTAGCCCAAAGCAATAAGAACTGATGGTGTGTGCGTTGGCGCTTGATGCTATGTGCAGCTAGGTTTGAATTCCTGGAGGTTTCAAGAGGTGCTGCAATGTGTACGCTATCCGTCCCTCTACCCTCACGTTTAAGCCATGCAGGGTGCACACAGGGGCAAGAGTGAGCTTTACTGAACAAAAACCACTTCAACGTTGCATAATCTCTATGATGAGTCGGGATTTGAGTGTCCTCCTACAGTGACTGTGAATGGAACATTAGAGTTAGTGGCACAGCTTAGTTCTTTGCAGCGGTTCTCCGCCAATCCACTGGCTGTGGATGCAGTAGGATGACAAGCTTCCCTACAATTGTCCTCTGCTTTCGACCAAGTCATATTTTAGCTCAACACTCTGACCTCCTATGCCAGCGGTCTGAATCAAAATTGGTGAGCAACGCTGATGGGGGCGCAACGCCCGTTAGTGTGGCCGAGGCCGGTCTACTCTCCCTGAAACACGGTGGCCCACGCGTTGTAGTGTAAGATGATTGGGTTGCTGATAAAATGTTTATGGATATGCAGTTTAAGCTATGCTGAGCAAGCAACTATGACTGCGTGAGAATAAGCATGTGCTCGATAATTGCATGAGCGCTTTCGAGGTATACCTCGTTTTAAGCCCCCACATTGAAGACACAAAACTAGTCCCTGCGAAATGTCTTGGAGGAGGAAAAGGATCCATTTATCTACGGATCTACTCTTGCATAGAGAACCTTCTGCTAGCGGGAATTATTGCAGCTAGAGCCTTGACACGATCCCCAACCAAAGGGGTGATGATGAAAGTTCAACAGCAAACTGTGCAAAAACTAGGAAAACTTTCGCAGTGGATTCTACGAGTAAACCATAATTTTGAGAGATGTGAGACTTTGGTTTGTAAAAGCCACAACTTGGAAGAACAGGTGCTTCAGCAGTGATTTGTCAGGTCCATTCAAGAGTCATGACGTTAGGTGGTCGCAGGATGGGGAACGAATCAGCAGATGGGAGCACTCCAGCAGCGGATCATCCGCTAACAATGGAAAACTGGAAATTTTAAGAGGAAACGAGAGCAACCTCAACGTCTCTACTTACAATAGAGCGGCAAACTCGAGATTTTCAGCCTAGGGATTGTCTGGACCGTGTCAACCGGCCTTAGCTCGCGGTTTGAGATGAGCAAGAGAAGAAACCCAGAAGGAAACCATGTTTTAAGCATCCTAGCCAGCTCTTAAGCAGTGCACCTGATGGTGTTCTGGCCAATCGGGTCATATACTCCGGAACTATCGGAGTATACCAAAAGCCAAGGAACTTGACCGACGGCGAACCACAGCTGGCGACCCACTAGAAATCAATTATGCGCTGATACAAGCTCGCCTTGGCGGTCGAAAACAGCTGTGCTTTTCTGACACTGGTCATGAAGTGAGTCTGTTATCTGAGAAAATGGCCAGAAGTTCAATCTGGCTGTGCAGTCTGTAGCGCAGCCGCCAGAACGAATGTCTGCTGACGGGTGGGAGAATGCAAGGATTAGCAGGGCTAAAGCACTTTAATACCAATTACAATCCAAAAAATTTAGATCCTATCGGCATGGTCCGTAGCCTATGCTGGACCCCTGCATCATGACGAAGTTCGAAACACGCCATGGGTGACCCAATGGGAAGCCCTCACGCGGCCACAGTCGCGCAGCGTAAACGTTAGTGCGCTGAACAACGCAAGGGGGGAGCAGCTCCTGATCGTATCAACAATGCGCATTCCCTCTGTAAGAGCGGGAAACAGTCGGTACCTCAATCGGCTCATGCAACGTCTCCCTGCAGGCGGCCCAGCACGGCAGTGAGAGGAGACGATTCTGAGCATGCATCTCATTTGACTGGCTGTGTAACAGCTCCCTTATTACACACTTCAGCTAATCAGTCCCCTAAGGAACAGCGGGAATACGCGGATATCTAGGACTTGTCGAATGTGCTCAACAACGACGAGCTGCCAGCACGTTGGCCGCCTCCTGGTCATTCAGCGCATCATATTCCACTAGTCCTGGGGTCAGCCCGAAGGTATGCTTCACGGCATTAAAAGCGCTCCCAACATGAAGCGTAGATTGAGCGGCACACTCATGAGTTGCTGTAGAATGGCAAGGTGTAGGGATGTATTAGCCTTTTTCGATCTAATGTTGGCTCTACCAGGCGACAGGAGGTGGCGCATATGTGTTGCCTTTAACCTCCTGAACAAGAACGGCAAATGGATGAAGCACTACCACGTTCTGGATGGCCTGCATTGGTTGAGGCCACAACGAGGACTCCCTCACTTGTACTTACTGGTTTTGCTCCACAGTGCCTCTTTGCGCAAAGTACATGCTCATGTTCCTCCCGCTAAAATGGGATTGGTGTTACCTGCCTACCTACGGAGGCCTTAGATGGAGCGGTACAGGGGTGGCCTATTTGGTAGATTACCCATGCTCTAACAGTGTTACACACAATCACAGTGGCACTGCGTTAGTATGTACTGAGGGTAGAACGCTTTGATTAAGGGACTTATTGCTGTTTCCCCCTAAGCACTGCCCTTATTGGATCAGGGTACCCCGAGTCTAGCTAATCGTTGAGCACAGTGACGGGTACAAGGTCCTAGCAAGCTATTAGCAGCTGCGCCGTAGACAGGACGACGGCGCTACTACACGAAGCATTATTAGACTCTTTGCTATGCTGAGCCCCTTGCTGTTTCGTTTTCCTGCAGAGGGGCTTTGGATGCCAACTTGCAACTAATTGCATGTATACTTTCCAGACAGTGAAAGATAGGCAGAAGTTGCGGGCCTATCTTCCGGGTAAAACATCCAGTTCGCAACAATTCCTTGAAAGTCTGATGAATGATCTCTGGCTGCTGATTCGCCCCACACCTCCATATTCAATATTACTCTCATCATTGTGTTTGACTCCATCTTTGCTCACAGCTAAAGTGACCCTGTCCTGTCCTAAGGTCAAAGAGCACGCAGGTGCACAAGTACATGGCCTTCCAAACTGGTAATGCTTTGTTTGAACGGGGTGCCCAACAAGGCCTCCGGAAGTCACTACCGGAGGTCAGCACGAATCACATATTCTGCAGGTGCCAGATTTTGACCACTGACTTCAGTGTATTTTGTTCGCCTTCATGCTTATTTTGCTTAATGATAGTTGAACCTTCTGTTGGCAGGGCTAGTGCAGGCGAGTGCATGCTCTCAGTTGACTTTGCATTTGGTGTGAAATATATCTTGCATGATGTTTATTTTGGGCATGGTTCAAATTGGCTATAGAGTTTGTTAGTTCATTCTGAAAGCATTTATACTCTTTATCTTCTAGGGGGGAGCTTAGGATGCGTCACCTTGTGACAAGAGAGAAATCACCTGAGCTCTTATCCTGCAAAGCCGCTCAAGAGGAATTTACGTTTTTTCAAGAGAAACAATAGCATGGACCCAGTGATTCTTCATGGATGCGAACCACGAGGCCCTGAAAAGTGCCACTACTGCAGCGAACTGCTTTGCAACGGGACTGCACCACTGGCATCTGCAGCTCTACTGCAATGTGGTGCAAGCTGTTGTGTTTCGCCTCAAAAGTACACACACTCCATCAAAGTGCAAACAGCATTGAGTGTCGATACTCCGTACACGGTTTTGTCATTCTTTTCCCTCTAGAATACTTGAATGTGCTCTAGAATAAATATCTGGCCAACGAGCTGGGTGAGTTATCACCCATTGCAGTTGCCATCTGCGCTTTTGTGCGAATGTACCACTGGCAGCATATGCAGCTCCTCTGCAACGCGTCGCAAACTTTGTTTGTGCCTTCTAAGCTACATTCTCTACACCAAGAGGCTTACAAATCTGCTTCAGTTTCTAACCCAGCATTAAGCTACATGACCTAAGAACGAAGTGCTCTACGAATATTTAGTAGCTCCCGTAAAGCTGCTCTGCCCTTAGAGGGTGGCTGTGTACAGAAAGTGCCCTTTTTCTTCGATTCTGAATCTGTATTGCTTCTCCCTGAATGTATCACGAACTTACTTTCTACTAGCTTTCTTGTGGACCGTTTCGCTGCCAACTATAAGGCAGTGGGGCTGTCCCGGATGCCCTATGATATCGTAAGCGAGAGAAGCATCCGAGATAAAAACAAAAATGGAAAGCAGCAAGATAAATGCAAAACAGGAATTCGCCAACCCGGATTGCTTGCCCTCGGCAAATGGGGGTCTAGCTCGTGAGTTACACTTTGAGTGCCTACCCAACTGTAAGGGAGATCAGTGCTAAACGTTCGCATCATCTCGCTGGAATCCTTGCCGAGCAAACCACTCCCCAGCTGTCTGCCTATGGCTTGCATGCTGTTAGGGAAGCTGTTCCGGAATTGAGAACCGCTGCTTGGTTCCCAAACGCCTGCCAAATCACACGACAAGACACGTGATGTAAACCTCTCGTCAATTTTCCCTACTTCATCGAATTATTCAATCGGTGAATGAAAGTGAAAGGCTCTTGTGAAGAATGAAGAGCAAACAGACACCGCCATTTTGTCTGGTGTTATAGCAAAGAGGACGCTGGTCTCTTTGCAAGCGCCTGCAATCTCCTCCTCCATGGGTGCAAGTACTCCATTCGTGATATTGCACATGATTTCGTGGAGTTGCGAGATGAAAATCCTGTAATGCAGTCACAAATGTACCCTAAACACGCGCAAGATGCCCCAGCAGCTCATTGTCAGGCTGTGCGACACCTCCCTGTCAGCAGTCTACAGATGTAGCTCTTGCAGGCCAGCTTATACGGCTTGTATCCACAGGAAACAGGCATATAGTACGTCCATGCTGCACGAAGTCCCTTGTTTGGGATTGGGGCCTATTTGATCTCCAGCAGCACCCGAAGATAAGTAGTGAAGGCTTTCCTATTTTGGGAGGTGGAACGGCTCGGTGTGGGCCATATTAGCGCCAATCTTTAGGGTGATGATCATGAGATGAGTCGTTGCTACCCATAGTAAGGAAAGCACGGCGACAGCTCGGTTATTACCTACTTCAGCATTTAGTCTGCCATAGGCCTTTGTAGCAGCAAAAAGAGCACCATTCTGCTTGCATGATCTTGCATATCCCGCCGTGTGCCACCATTACTTGCTACAGATCGGTAAGCGTACAAGTGTTTGAAGAGATCTGAGCGACTCTTACTGCAGCCTCAGCGAGGAAAACATTGTATCCTGGTATCTCCGCTTCACTGAGCGCTAATGAAATAAAAGTCTTACGAGGAGTGCAATTCACCTTCTTAAGATGCACAATGCCTGCAAGGATTGTAAGTAAGCGCAAGCACCGATTCTTTGATTGCAAGAAACCCTAGGGCCTAGTACAGCAGCTTTTATATGGAGATCACTCTTGGGATATTTTGCCATTTGTAGGGCTCCACTTGTTGTCTACACAAGGAAATCTTTAGCGTTGAAACCAATACAAGAGATCAGAGAAGGTCGTTAGTTGCTTTTTCGATAAAAGTCTCTCCTCCTTGTGCCCTCACTCTATACTCCTCCGGCATAAGGGGAGAGGGCACCTAAGATGCACGGTGTCGCATGCTCTGAGCACTCAGAGCATTCGCGCCCAGCTGAGCATTGCTACCTAAAACGTGGACAAACAGCGTTCAATATTATAGTATAAGGCTTGCTATACTCTACAACAAACAGAATATACGAACAGCAAGATCGAGTTCTCACTTAAACGAGCCAATGGCTAAATGCACATGGTGTAGGAAAGCAGCGCAGGTGTATCTTAGGCTACAAAATTGACCAAGATGTCCAGAGGCATCGAGTAACGGCGTAACTAGCCTTTAGATCATCCATTTAAGATCCAATGGAAACGAGGCTTGTTAGGCAGCAAATTATTCGCTACCAATCAAGCATGCAAACGAATATTCCAATTATATTCCATGGACTTACTTATTTGGATACGTTCACCTCGTTGAAGGCCCTAAGGAATCAAAAGGGCTTCAAGAATTATTGTCTGATTAAAAGCTAGACACATTTTCTCAGTGTACATGGCGCAGGTAAAAATTTGGACCGGAGCCTTGGATTATGCGGTGGCTTGTTGCTCTCGAATACCGCTCCCATGACACTGCTACTCCACTATCCATGAAAGCTTTTGCTGTAGTTAGCTTTAATAAATAGATAATCGGAAGGCTTACACGTAAACTCGTGCTGTAGCGGGACAAGCTATGTGGTACCAGCATCCGTGCATACACTTGGTAGACTGACGTTAGAAGGTGGGTCTATGTTGCGGACGATCTTTTACATAGAACTATGTCTACTGCTGCAGTTAAATTGTAGTTGTTGCAGAGAGGGAACTGCCTAATTGTAGTTTGGCTTTGCACACAGCTCCGCACAGTTCCTTAGGTAATGTCGTTTCATGTCCCCTACCAAGACACAAGTGTAAGGAAAAGGCCATTTTCATAAGCAAGGCCCCAACCCTAGCCCAAATCCTGATGCGCTTCGGGTGTTTAGCCAACGTTTATTTTTTGGATTTTGTTCAAGGGGCTTACACCATGTGGCCAGCATTCTCTAGTCGAGAAACAAATAGTTACATCTTGTAAAGTCCCTCTACCTCGCCCCGGGATACATAACATTCTATGGGCATTATCATTCTTGTTATCGGCATAAAGAAAGCAACTTGTAAAGAACTATTCATCGACGGGGTGCACGTGCGGCTGCACCATCAGCCACACAAATAAATGGGTACCACAGATTGCATGTGACCTGCGACCAGCGATCAAGCTCATTAGCTGCAATGCGTCTTTGCTCTTTTACATATTCCTGTGTATTGGAGCTCGAAATTTGTGGCTACCCTTTGCGCGCTTGGTGTTCCGTCGGACACTTGAGTATATGGCTCACAGGTTGCCGAGGCGGCATGATTCCGTCCCAGCATCGTCGGGAGCCCCCACCCCATGCGTCGCAGTTCCGCAAATACCATACGCCTAAACTAGTTTCCTGAGGAAATTTGCGAAGTTCGATAACCTATAGGAACTGCTGGGTGGAGCACTTCAACCTTCAGGCCATTCACATTCGTGGGGGCGGTATCTTTTGAGGTTTCTGTCATTTTTTTTCTATTGTGTGCACCATGGCAAATCGTAGCACCTCGCTTCTTGTGCGCAACCTGCGCTATGAAACATCGCCTGAAAAGGTCCGATCGGTCTTCGAACGGGTCGGGCGCGTGAAAGACGTATATCTGCCTATTGATCACACGACTAGAGAACCACGGTACGCTTCAAAGGCACGAACAACCATGTTAGTTGCAGCTAGAGCATGCACCTAGTGACAGCCTACGTCTAGTTGAAGCTGCCAGAGGATAAACTCTCCACGCCGTGTACATGAAGATGTGACTATCTTCATAATAAAGGGCGATGCAGTGTCTTGCGCGGTGCGTTGCAGGGGCTTCGGTTTTGTCGAATACTTTGATGAAAAGGACGCCCAGGATGCAGTGCGTGAGTTTGATAGGTTTGTACTGGACGGCAATGAACTTTCAGTGATCATCGCGCAGGACCGGCGTAAATCTGTAAGCTGATGAACAGTGTAAACGGAAGGCACCTGGCTTCTGCTGTACAATTGGCACCCCTTAGGAGAAGTTTCAGAGGCACTTTCTGTGTGTGAGCTGTGAGGCTATTTATAGACTGCATGGTCGTAATGAGAGGCTCTTTTGTGTATTGCGAGCTGCGTGTCTTCTCAGCCGCATACTATGCGGAAAATCCTTGCAGAGCGTCAGAATGGGTAGGAGAATGGCAGAAATACCTGGCTTATCAGGATTAATTTTCCAATAGAGTAGCTCTCCGGTTTACAACTCGTTGGCCCTCTTCAAACTATTTTGAAGGTTCACTCGTCTGGCACTGGATCATTCAACTGTGTTTTATTGCCTTGTGTGGGCGTCTTGCAGCAAGTACTTCCGAGGCAGCTCACCTGCAAACCGCGGTCCGCCCGCAGGTCGTGACGGATATGGTGGAGGTCGTCATGATGGCCGGTCGAGTCACTACGAGCGCAGTCGTCCGGGATATGACGGCGGCTATCGTGCGAACGGAGATTCATACGGTAGGAGAACTCGCGAGGGTTATGATGACGGCTACGGCGGGACAGATGATAGGCGGCGAGAATATCGTGGCATAGACGATGACCGACGTCCACGCGCAGGCCGCAGCAGAAGCAGGTCGCGGCCGTACGATGGCTACCGCGGAGACCGCTATCGCTATCCTCAAGAGTGAGCACATCATTTGATCAAGGCACAAGCAATGGGAGGCTTCATTTCGGTATCATGTTTGATAGCCGATCATGCTTTCCACGTACGGCCATTTTGTGGTAGCACCGCACGACCATCGCAGTTGTGCGCTGACTTGGCAGTCATTTCGTGACCTCAATGATTACTTCAATGGCTACAATGAACCGAAAGTCTAAACGGCCAAAGATGAGTCTGATATGGGCCTTCGATCCCACCGAAGAAAAAAGACTCCCGTAATTCATCCAAAAGCTGAAAGAGTGCTAAGGTGAATGATTGAAAGCAGCCATTAAGAGCTGCAGGGTGAAGTGGAGGTCTTCAATTGGATGTGAGCGGATCCGCGCACAAGCTTTTATCTATGTAGACCACAGTACTGTTTCGCCGAGAGCTTAGGTTGCGAGGAGACAAATAAGACGGTTGCTGAAAAGTACTCTCGTCGCTTTGAATACTTTATCTTCAATGAAGAGGATGGTTGTCAGGTGCAGCTGGTCATTGCATGCATGTTGTCGTATCGCGCCTCATGGGCGAACGCATCTTTGAGCATGGTGTCCTTTTAGAGGTAGAGCAAATTTGATTGGGAGATCTTCACACACCAGCGTGTGTGGGACTGTGACGCAGGGAAGGACGCTACTCCCGCCATCACGACAAGGACGGCAACGAAGACTATAGCAGACGGCCCCCATCAGGCTCACACTAAATACAATTATGGGAGCACATGGATTAATGTGTTCTCATGCGCATACGAGAAGGATGAGCAGGTCCGGGCTACACGGCAGAGATGACATCTCGGTCCGAGGTCCGACTGTCTCCCATACGGGTCAGCTCCCGCTCGCTTAGTCCCTACGCAATATGGGGCATGTCACTTGCAGTGGATGGCGGTGTTTATTCCTACTGGCACCAGAGGCCGGTCTTTGCATTGTCTACAGCAATGCTCTTAAAAGATTTGGCAGAGTATTTCCACTTTGGTTGGTTGTTTTTGCTGCACTGGCCAGCCTTCCAGTTCAGGTTCCTTTGTATTAACAGTAGTAACGTTGCCTCTGCATTGAACACTGGCTGCCCCCAAGAGTTTCACGCTCCAGTATTATTTGCGCTTGATCGTAATTTAGCTGTCATGCCCTTCTACTGGTCTGTGGGTTCCGTCGGTCAGCCGCCATGCGACTGCGAGACTCGGAAGCGACCGAGCCCGTAAGAATAAGCACACTTGCAGGAGAGAAAAACTTGCGAGATCTTCACGTGCCCGGGCACTCGCAGGTAAAGGACAAGGAATGTTGTTAGTCTCTGCAAAAGGAGCCATTATTTTGTGGCCTTGCTATTCGAAACCGACCCTCCCCAATATCAAGCAAATGAGGCCTAGTGCAGAAGGAAGTGGGAAGGAAAGTAACAAGGTGTGAAACAAACAGGACAAGAGATCATTTGGTCTGCGGGAAAAGGCTTCCGCCGCTTGTTACCGAATTTATGGAGCGCCAGGCTGTACACTCCTGGGCTACCCAAGTCCTAGCGACACCACTTGCGCCGCCACAGCATACGAGCTGATACGCTGGGAAATTTGCATGGGTAGTTCCCATGCATCGTGGAGACGCCAAACGCATATCATTGTTAACGAAGGCAACAGCTATGGCAGGCCTCGTACAACGCATTGCTACCCCAAACAGCAGTAGTGGAGCCAATTGCATTCACTGGCACTTCCACCCCAGCGTCTTGGACTTTGCCGGGCGTTATTTAAATGCCAGGTTCCAAAGTTCTCGCTGAGCTCCAGTTTAGCCACCAGAGTTCTACAGCCGCCGCATGTGCGGTATCCACATGTTCCCAATATCCGCAGGGCTTTGGCTGCAGCACAGGCATCGCAAGCCACTTTGTCCTCGGTGACTAGCCTGCTCGGTAGATCATTGGATATGCATTCCAAGTCATATTCTCTTTCTGTCAATACTACTATGATCAACACCCTGTGAGATGGGCTAGCAGAATCGCTGCGGTGACCGTCCGTGGGCGCAGCAGTGAGACGTCACGGTTAACGGCTGCTGAAGCTGCAGAGACCCTGCTTCCTCACTCCCGATGACGGCAACAATTATGCAGGCTTTGGCAGCTTATCGATCTTAAAAGTTTTCCTCGTGAACGTTTGACTGCCTTGGCGATCGCAGTCAATAGAAAGCCGTCTGCATCAACCGCAACAAATTATGAACACGATATGACCAGCCACCAGGATGGTCAAAACGAGCTCTATTGATGGATACATGACAGCTTGCTGCGCATCGATCGCCAGAGAAGAGACTTCTTCGTATTAGTTCTGTAACACGTGACGACAGGGGAACCATCGGAGACCCTCCTTGCCCCACTGGCACTAGGAGTCTAAAAACAGTCACTTGGGCTCACCTGGCTACCTCCAGTTTATCTTTATCTATCACAGATTGCGCCTTGTCTGAGGATGGTTGGCAGATCCATGGATGCGCTAATGCTGAGATGGCAGGGCATGCATCATTGTCAGGTTCAATCACGGCAGATTCCAAAATAGCCATGCTGCTACATCTACGATAATGCGTGCCATTGCACTGTTCTTCCCCATGTCTGGAGGAAAAAAGGCTCAGAAGCCCCCAAGTCTCACCTTGCGCTGCAGTTAGTCGCGTTTTCTCATTCCTGTCCAGCAAACGGCTCAAGAAGTCAATGGCTGCTTCTGTCAAAAATGGGCAGGCGGCCTTGGACCAGTTTAGCTGCTTGTTTTGAACCTCCCTCTGTAGCACAGAGCACATGAACAGCAGCGCCGAAGCTAATTTAACTAATGGCAAGCACATCTTGCTGCACAATAGTACACAAAGAAAAAGTAAGGCCTTACTTGCTTATCCTTTAAACTGGCACTACCATCCGCTCATTAGCCTACGCTAGCACCAATGATTCCACTTGGGCAGCTTTTCCCCGCACAACATAAAGTATTCATTCTAAGGTAGCTGTGTGCTTTGAAGCCGCTATCGAATTAGCTCTAAAGCCTACCAAAATGCATTCAGAATTTACTCCAAGTTCAGTCTTTAAGCAACATTATCTACTACACTCACCGCAATCGCACTGGCCTTGCTGCCCTCAAATGGATATCTGCCGAAGAGCATTAAGTATATCATTACACCAAATGCCCACATATCCGCCCCCTGGTCATACCGCTTGCTGAAAGGGAAATTATACAAAAAAGTCACCAGCACGTGTTCGTCGAGAATAATATCACAGCTCCAAATTCACTACGAAGTAACCTACGAACAGAACCTGGGGTAGAAAAAGGGGTTCACACCTAATAAGCTCGGGCGATATGTAGTGCGGACTGCCACACAGATCCGTAAGGTAGCCGCACTCTGGCAACTGCAGCAACAAACACTCCAAATGTTTTTGTGTGTGGTTGGACACATTCATCGTGGATGATATAGCATGTCCAAAAGTGACTGGTGGAAACAAGCTATACAGGGCCCTACGAAACATCAAGAGCAGATGCTCACTCGAGCAGACATTCCAAAATCAATAAGCTTGATAGTTGAGTCTATCCCTTTGCCTTTGAAAAGAAAGTTCTCGGCCTGACCATACACAACAGAGGAGCTTCCGACTATTTTCTACCAAACACGTCACGGCTTTAAGCTCCACCAGCAAAGCCTATGCACATTGAACCTTGCAACGCTCCCTACCTTCACATCGCGATGAACAACCCCTTGGGCATGCAGATATGCAAGTGCTGAGGCCATCTGCCTGCAGAGGAAAGAAGCATCCTCCTCCGTGAACTGTCTGCGGCTAACAATCTGGTGGAAGAGCTCGCCGCCATCGCATCTTTCAAGAATGGCATAGAAGAAATGCTTGTCCTGGAAAAACTTCACAAACGCCACTATGTTTTCGTGATTCAATGACTTAAGGATGTCAACCTCTGAGCGAATCATGGCTTCGTTCGAAGGACGCCCAGGAGTCATCTTCTCCTTGCCGCTCATCCGCCGTTCCATGACCTTCACTGCATAAACCTGCCCTGTTTCTCGGTCGACGCATTCTCTAACCTGGCCAAACGATCCGCATCCAATTATCCGGCCGATCTTGTAGTACCGGCGAATATCATCGACTCCGCGTCGGCTTGCTGGTATGGCAGGGATGCAGCTAGGGGAGCAGGAATTCCCCATTGATGCAGCAACAAAGGTGCTGACACACAGAAAATGGAGAATAGAGTGGCTTGATTTGCGGCATTCCGAGCAGGGCTGGGCCCCTTGAAGCTGGGGCTGCCATACACCGTATCAACGCAGGTTGCTGAGCTCCACTAGTACAATGCGTTGCCAAACTCGCGAAGAACTTGCCACAGTAGCACCACGGTATCAATAAGGGACAACCCGATGCTGGGGCCCTCTAATGTAAACCGGGGTTGCCAAGTAGCATAGCGCATGTTACATGCGTCTCTCTAGGGGAGAAACGACTCCTTTCATAAAACACCAATAAGCTGGGAATCATCTTTTGTGCTGGATCGTTTTCCTCACCCAGGAAATGGGCTGTTCGCAAGTTCAGCCCCGCGGTGGCGCATGCGAATGAAAGGTTCAGTACGTACAAGGCCACATAGCTTTTCAGTCACTGACGAGCAAAAAAACAACTTAGTTTGATCCCGAATGTAGCTGTGCTACGATTTATTTTGAAATAGTATAGGTGTGGGCTGAATGTACTGGAAGTGCACTGCAAGAACAACGACAGCACAAGTGGTCTGTGTTGGGGGTCAGCACAGTGGCTAGCCACTGTGCTCAATTCTCTCAAGCCCAGACACAAATTGAATGCTCGTGAGATATCAAAATCAATCTATCTTAAAGATTTGGACTGTTTTTTGGTGCGCTGTTGAGTGATTGGATCCCCTGGGACACGCTGGGGGGACAAGAATTCTAGCGGGCTTACATCAAATTATACAGCTGGCGCTGTACTGGCCCAGAACTTGCCAGGATATTCTACGAAGTAACTGAATAGCTTCGCTGTAATATAATAGTGGGTAGTTAACCTTGGACAAAGAAGAGGATTTGAGGGTAATGCTTTTCCAGTATTCCAAAAGGAAACTCATGTTGTAGAGATCCGAATAGAGTCTCCCTAGGAAGACTTTTCCTAAAGCCGAACACAAAAGCTAACAGGTTATTGGCTGTCCTCCCACGATGTTTCCCATCCAACCCCTCAGGCTTCCAACTCACACTATGCCTACCCCTAGGAGCCCCCTGAGAAGTGTAAGCGGCTAATTTACTCTTGATTCCTCTCAACTACACTAAACATACTAGTCGGAAAATCGGTCAGATTTAAGTTTTTCTCTGTTCATATATCTTGTTTACTGCAAGTATTGTTGGCTTTTCTGTACGACACACTGTCTTAAATAGTACTCCCTGAAATTTAAATATGCAGTAAGCTCATCCAGCACACTACCTTTGCCCAAGGTATCGTTCGTGTTCTAGGAACCAGTTTCTTTATTAGTTTGAAAGTAACAAAGAATTAAGTCTCAACAGTGGCGGTCGTACTATTTAGGCGCCTAGTGTTATTCATCCATTCCATTCGCAAAAGTGCATGCGTTATGAAAAGAAGCGGATACCAGGCAAACTGAACGTTTTGTTTTTCTATCGGGTCCACTGGGATCACATTTGCAATCACATGTATGTTCAAATGATAGGAAGTTCTTTTAAATTTTGGCGTGGAAGTAGTTGCACTCTTATGCGAGTGTGCGCAAGATGCTATGTGCAAGCTGTGAATGCTCGGGATCCTTCAAGGGTGCACCTGCTCTCACCCTAGTTGTCGCACTTGCCTTTCGTAGAAACTTTTAGGGACTCAAGCAGGGGGAGATGGAAGCTGTTTTGGGAAGCACTTGAATACTTCTATTGAGTCTGTATCGACTCGGTAGTTGAAAGTCCTCCTAGAGCGACCTTAAATGGAGCGTGACCTTCTGTAGCATAGCTTGGTTCGATGCAGCTGTGCTCCACTCGTCCAGTGGTTGTGAATGCAGTGGAGTGATAGGATTTCCTACAAAAGTTGTCAGCAAACCAATCCATGTGGTATTTCATGTTGTTCTCGCTGGCAAGAGCTCAGGATAATGAAACTCTCTGGCGATCAAAGTGTACGGCGGCACAACAGTTGTAGGGGCGGCAGCGGCCGGCCTGTTAGCGGGTGTAAAGGCGGTATTGATAAGTCAACACGACACTTTAGCGAATTAACTGGGTGTGGATGCGGTGATGTGGCTATGCCGACCAGAAGAGCTTGACGGCCGTAAGGATGGGCAAGCACTCTAAGACTGCACCAGCGGTTGGGGACGTAACTCGTTTTTGATCGCTAGATAAAGGAAAGGGAGCACTTGTTGTAACGTGCTTATTGGACAGTGAAGCACACCAATGGTGGCTATATTCATGAAGAGGCATTCGTCTCCATGCAGAGATTACCACAGTTCAGGCCTTGATACAAACACTCTCCCAGTGGCTGATGCTTGGATGAGCTCAAGAGCAAGCTCTGGGCAGCTTGAGCAAACTAGATCGGAGGGATTTACCAACTCTTCGGCATAACGAGACTATGAAGCTTCGATTCGCAAAAGCCACGACGCAGACGAACGGAGCTACTTTCACGGTGGTTATATTTTGGGGCCACCCATTGTTGCTTCATGTGGTCGCAGAAAGAATATCAACTGAGCATATTAAAAGTCCACGATGGAACCCCGCAAATAATTGACAACTTGAGGTCTCAGGAGCAAATGGGCGCAACCCAAGCGTATGCAGCTGAAATAGGAGGCGCGAGGTGGATTCTAGAGTCTACGGAGAGTTAAACTGGGTTACCCAGCCCTAGGCCACAGTCTCGGATAAATAAAATTGAGCATGGCAGAAACAGGCTGCTTGGCTAGCAGAGAAGACGCCCCAGGGAAACGGCAAGCCCCTCACGCGGCGTAGTGAAGCGGGCCACAGGAGCGAACCGCCCATAGCGACCCACTAGAAATCAATTATGCGCTGATACAAGCTCGCCTTGGCGGTCGAATTACGGCTGCGCTTTTCTGACACTGGTCATGAAGTGAGTCTGTTATCTGAGAAAATGGCCAGAAGCTCAATCTGGCTGTGCAGTCTGTAGCGCAGCCGCCAGAACGAATGTCTGCTGACGGGTGGGAGAATGCAAGGATTAGCAGGGCTAAAGCACTTTAATGCTAATTCAAATCCATAAAAATTTAGATCCTATCGGCATGGTCCGTAGCGTATGCTGGACCCCTGCATCATGACGAAGTTCGAAACACGCCATGGGTGACCCAATGGGAAGCCCTCACGCGGCCACAGTCGCGCAGCGTAAACGTTAGTGCGCTGAATACCGCAAGGGAGGAGCAGCTCCTGATTGTATCAACAATGCGCATTCCCTCTATAAGAGCGGGAAACAGTCGGTACCTCAACTGGCTCATGCAACGTCTCCCTGCAGGCGGCCCAGCACGGCAGTGAGAGGAGACGATTCTGAGCGTGCATCTCATTTGACTGGCTGTGTAACAGCTCCCTTATTACACACCTCAGCTAATCAGTCCCCTAAGGAACAGCGGGAATACGCGGATATCTAGGACTTGTCGAATGTGCTCAACAACGACGAGCTGCCAGCACGTTGGCCGCCTCCTGGTCATTCAGCGCATCATATTCCACTAGTCCTGGGGTCAGCCCGAAGGTATGTTTCACGGCATTAAAAGCCCTTCTAACATGAAGCGTAGATTGAGCGGCACACTCATGAGTTGCTGTAGAATGGCAAGGTGTAGGGATGTATTAGCCTTTTCGGTCTAATGTTGGCGCTACCAGGCGACAGGAGGTGGCGCATGTGTGTTGCCTTTAACCTCCTGAACAAGCTCCCTGTGAAGCAAAAGTTTGCGATGCTTTGTACTGGCGAATCACTCGACAAAATAAAAGCACCAACAGTCACCTTAGCATTCGGCTTCTCATACTCCATAGAAATTCCCCATCCAAATGACAGACACGACAATGGCATTTCATACACGCACTAGCAAACTCGAGTATTCCAGTATTCCCTATGCCGCTAAAACCTATGAATGGTTTAGTTGAACTGAAACCGGTTTTAATAAGGGCCGGATGGCTGTGCACATGGAAGAAGTCGTGTTATTTTCTGGGAAGGTTCAGAAGTTCCCGCACCACCTACGGCGTGCGCTGCAGCTGTTGTGGGGGCAGCGATGTGCGAAAGCATCGAAGTATTTGTTTTTCATCGGAAGAAATGTGTTGCTCAGCGTGTTTTTCAGTTGCAGGAATCGACCTAGGTCAGGCGAAAATAGACGTTATCGAGCCGCGGCCTTCACCTTTATGCAACCATTAGGATATAGCAGCATTCTGTGACTTGTATCTCGCTACTGAACCTATATTCCTGAGCATGCCCTTATATCTTCTTCTTTGAATGTCCTACTTCCATGAACACAGTCTGTGACCTGCAGACATGGAGGCTGACCGCATGGGCCCTAATTGCCCCCTTCAAAACTCCTCCAGTACTACCGGCACCGGATAAATAGCAGCGATGTAGTGGTGGGTTCTCTTACAACAAGCTGAGGGCTTTCCAGCAAAGCATAATTATTGTTTGTTATTCTCATCACTTCAGCAAAAGCCAGCAGCGGTATCGAGGACGATGAAATGCTGACACTATACGTGTATCTGACATGTCCAGAGCAGCCATGACCACATTATTGTATCTTACGAAGCGTGTCAAAATCTTTGATAAGCCCAAACCTATTTTCTGGTCTGGGTGCCTCCTGCAGTTCAAATTAGAACGCAGTGGAGTCGTCAACGCGATTCTACGTGCAGCACAATCGCTTACTCTGATAATCCATGGTGCATATCAAGTTTGCACTGATCTTGCGCCTTTGATACCCGTGCATTCCCTTTGCTTGCGAATGTTTAGAATTAGAATAGCAAAAGGGTGACCCAGTAGCACGATGAGGATGATCTGCTGTGGCTTAAACCGAACCAGGGACTCCTTTGCTTGTACATTCCAGCTTTTCTCCCCTCCGCCACCGTGCTCAAAGCACGCTATCGTGTTTTTTCTGGCCTTAGTGGGATTGAACTACAGTGAAGAGGCTCTCACAGTCCTTCTGGTAGGCTGAAATGCATCCTGCGGCAGACAAGTGTGCACTGTATGACTTAGATTGCCAGCAGCTAAAGTGCATGAATATCCTGAAACGGGTCTCTTGCAATGATACGCGGGTCCAGGTAGAATCGGCGTGCTCTAGTACGGACTTTATTTGGATTGCCACAGGCCAAGGATTTTGATGGCTTTCACGTCGTTGTAGATAGTCTCGGGAAAAATGTTTATTTCATCCCTTGCTCCAGCACCGTCACGGATAGGCAATCACTCAGCTGTCTGCACTCAAACTTATGCTGGGGTTTTCTTGGGTCTGCTGTCCCTGCATTCGCCTTTATGCTTTGGGGAGCCTTAAAAGCGACTTCGCTGCAGGAAACGGCTGTATCCGCATGCAGAGCTCTACCATGCGATGAGGCACTGCCCAAAGTGTGTAGTTTGACTATCATTGTACATTGTACTTGTTCTCTTATTTCTTTTAGCAGGAAATCAATATATTTGAGCGCCTTTCAAGGAATCGGGCCTTAGTGGCCGTGATACTTTGGTCTACTTTCGTTGTTGGCTCGTGTGTAGGCGTCTCTTCCTTTCGGCTCTGCAGTTGTTTTACTCATTTATTCCACATGGCTGCGTGTCAAAGGAGTGAATATAAAGCTGGCATTCTTTGCTATCTTGTATGCAGATGGTCTTAACGGACGGATAGGTAACATGAAGCAATTTATTTTGCAACCGGAGGGAAGCTGTCGAGGGCTAGGCTACTCTTGAGCACCTTCCACTATACTAAATATATAGGGCTCAGTTGACCAGTGGTTTTGCTTGCTTAAAGAGCTTGTTTCTTGCAACGTACTGCTCCCTCGATACAAGAAGGTGCACTGTTATGTGCATAGGCGCTAGACGCTGTGTGTAGGCACCTGTGAAGACTTCCAACCCTAGGCTGCTGCGTGCAGCTTCACTGTGCCTCTTTCCGTAAGCCGGAAACTCTGAGGGGCACGAGCAGGGTAATGTAGAAGTTTTTTGAGTTGCACCTAATAACCTATCAAGTTCTTTTTGAATCTAGAATTAAACGGATGCGTACGCAGACCTTCCACGTAGCGCAACGACTCCCGCCTTCCCTTTCCCGCGCCCTTCTGGCTCTATAAATGCCGAGAGAAAGACAACTACGGTGCTCATAGCTGACCTTTGTGAGGAATCTGAGCATGCACAGCTAGCTGAACACAGCATCTAGCGCACACGCACGACACTGCAGTCTTATGACGTCAGGCTACCATCAATGTACAATAAATAAAAGATACGAACAGCCAAAATAGTTGTTCAATTCTCTAGTTATTCTTGGTTGAAAGTTTACTAGTGTAGTAGAAAGCGTCGACGTGTTGCATACCCTAGTAAACCCTAGTTGTCCTTCCCCACTCACGTCGAAACCCTAAGTGGCGCGAGGAAGGCAAGGCCGGAGCTTTTTTGAAAGCCTCCAACATCTTTTTAGTAGCTCTGCATTAAGTGTGGAGTTATATGCTTTCCCACGACGACCCTAGATGGAGCGTTACACTGAATACAATCTGAGCGCTGTGGTGGAATAAGTAACACGACTCTCTGGCGACCAAGCAATCCACGCTCAACCAACCAGAAGAGGATGTAATTTTCGACGTGTTTCATGCATGGAGCAGAAGTACAGACCTTACTGCGACCCACATTCCGATAGAGCAGGACGCAGCAAGGTGGCTCTGCACCGTTTTATCCAGCCTCAAACAAGCTTGTTCGGCTTCTGTTGAGCATAAAATACTAATTTAACTGTATATAACTCTATATGATGTAGACTTGCGCGAATATTGTTGCCTATACGAGTCTAGAGTTGTAGATGGAAGCCTACAACCGCGGGATGCGGGGCTGTATGCATGGAAGCAGGTGCACCGGCCTGACTGAAGCGGGGCACGCAGCCCCTTGGATATCGATCGCGTGTCCATGAGAATGATCTTCAAAATTATAAAGTAACCATAAAGTGATGGCTCAGCAGAGACACGTGGATGTCTGGTAAGGACGCCCTTGGGGCGCTTCGTGGTACTGTAGCGAGCTCTGCTCTTACGCTTGCCTGTGGTGTGGCAGCTTAGTGTGCAGGGGTCCAAGTGCATTTCTTAGGAACTGTTGGAGAGAGTTTGGGTTGCTCAGATGCTTTATAGGTCGAACATAAACATAGATGCACTTAAGGTTTGCTCGAGCAGATGAGGGATGCTTTCAGAGCCCGAGGCAGGGGCCGCGGTGGTGGGGGGTGGCGGGGCAGCCAGCGCACAACAGTCGCTGAACCGCATCAACAGCAGTGGAAAGGTGGCTTTGGGTTAGTCACTGGGTCAGATACTCGCCACTTTAACCCGCGAGAGGCCCGCGCCCGGCCCGAGAGGGAGGCGGAGCCGCCACACGGAGCACTGCCGCTGCATCCCAGTGTGCCTCATAGGCGACGACAGCAGGGTCAAGGCCTCCGTAGGGAGCGCACTGCCCCATACGAGCCAAGAGCGGCTCTTGGTGCTCATGGAGGGCCATCAACGGGGGCACGGGGGCCTTCATTGGTTGTGGGCAGTTCGGGCGGGGCAGAGGTGGAAGCAGTCTCCGGGACGTTGGCTGACGGGGCCACATTGTCCGCCTGCGTGCCTCCGTCCGTATGCTGCATCAGTTATGCAGATCAGCTTATTGATTACTACACGGGTAAAATATGCCCTAGGCGTTTCTGCGCAGCTTACAAAGAAGTTTGCAAGCTTTTGCGATTGTCTGAAGTACCACCCAGACCTGCAGGCTCAGTGTTCCCACCGACCTCCAGCACAAGGGGGGCTCCGGATGCTGGGGACGCTGAGCAAGTGACGTATGATATCTCGCCACCAAATGGGGGAGTACCGCAGGGCTCCATGCTTGAGGCTGATGAGATGAGCGAGGTCTCACAAGTGGAAGAAGGAGAAGTTGACGAAGAGGCACCAGGAGTTCATGGGGCGCATCATAACCCGCCCTCGCAGGCTGGGAACTTGGGAGGTACGCCGCTAGAGCAAGGCATAACAAGCCGTGCTGCTTCCCACGTTTCAACAGACGCCTCGCAACGTGTAATGCAAGGCGTGAGCCCTGTAACACCATCGCTTCAGCATCAGGGTAATATTGGGCTTAATACCTCTAGGAGGGACCCTCGCTTAGCAGCAAGGGCGCGCGCTGAGGTATGTGGGCAGCAGCAGGACGCGGTACCGGTGCAGGTGCCCGTAGTGACAGAGCTGCAGAAGCCTCAGCCAGAAGGGCAAGGCAGCATTGAGGCCCAGCAGCAGCAGCAACAGCTGCCAAAATCGGATCCTACTAGTCTGCCGCCTGCGCTGCGGCGGCAGCCATTGTTGTCGGGGAAGCTGCCGCTTCTTCTTGATTTAGATAACACTTTGCTTCACGCACAGGCAGTTGGCGTGGCTGGGTACCGGTTAGCATTGGAAGACTGGTTGGATGAGGATGGGCTGCCGGAGGCTTACAAGTTTGAACTGCCGTGCAACCGCAAGGTCTATTATCTCAAGTTGCGTCCAGGGCTGCGCCGCTTCCTTAAAGCCCTAGCCCCAGTTTTTGAACTCAGCATCTACACGAATGCGACACAGGAGTATGCCGACCTGGTGGTGGCTATCTTGGACCCCGACAGATCCCTCTTCGGAGACCGGTAAGATAAGATGAGTGGTGCTGTTGCAAGTGGAATTCGTGTAAAGGGTGGTTTTTGCTGATGTAGGCCAGTTTGGCATTCAACAAAGGACGCGTAGCGCGTCCGTGCAAGCAGGTGGAATATTGATGTACAGATTACGAGCCCGGCTAGGCGCAACTGCAGTTTTGCTGCCGCGGTTAAGCTTCAGTTTACGGCAAGGGGATGCTGCGTAATAGTGGAATTTTGCGCCGCGTGAATTAAATGCATTCTATGCGGCAGTAGCTTGCAGCTGATGATGCGTTGGTGGAGGCCTATGGGGCATGGCTAGGCCGCAACATATTTGTCTCAGCAGTTCCTGCCGCATGTGTTGTGCGGAAGCCAGAGTGGTGGGGTACTGAAATTGCATGCGGTAGCCTCGTTTCAGTGGCTTGAGTAGAGCGAGTTTGGTCGACCTCTTGCGGACACTGATGCAGTGGGTGATGGCATTTTAGGGTTGAATTGTGCCGCTCATGGGTTCGAGAAGGGAGAGGGAGGGGGTCTAGTCTGTCGGGTAGTGGCGCATGCTATTTTAGCGCGCTACTGGTTATGCGTGTGAGGCGGTCACGGTGCCGTGCAGCCCGACACCGCAACCGTGTGGAATAATCACGTAACGAACACCCAATAGAAATAGTTTCATAATGCCGGGCTAACTGCTTTGACAGGCCAGGGGACCGCGGTTCTGCTGCTGCCGTCTGTTACAACAGGGCAAAGCTGGCTGCATGCGGTAGGCCGTTGGGCGTGGTGAGGCGTTATTTGGCATCCTGGAGGCTGCAGGATACGCATGCTTGCACGCAGTATACCACCAAGCCAGTTGGCAGGCCGTGGTGGTAGATGCAGCTTGGCGACAGGAGATAGCTGCTGCAAAACGGCGCCCCGGTCCATGGTAATGGCACTGGGTATCACACATGGTCTCGTCGGGTGTTCTCTGGGTGATTTTGTGATGAACATGATATACCGGTCTTTTTGGCGCGCATCAAGTTGACGTGTACACTAAGACAGCCGCGCTGTACGCGCCCACATGGCCGAGGTAAATGTGTTAGGGACTGCTGTATAACGTCTTCATATAATCCTGAAATGCTTGTTTTGCAGCATCGTGGCGCGCGAGTCTTCGGGCCGAGGCGAGCAGACGGAAAACAAAACTGTGCGATGTCTGTACGGAGATCTGGATCGCCGGTGTGTAGTTGCTTTTGATGATCGTCAAAACATTTGGACTGACTTGCCGGTGGCTCACGTGGTAAAGGCTCAGCACTACGATTTCTTTGACTCGTCGAGACCTGAGTTGCTATCCCATTATCCCCATTTACCAATAGAAGAAACCATAGCTGCAATAGCAGAGAATCCACGGCAACGTGCCACCGCACTGGAGAAGTCTTCCCCTGTGCCAGCAGCAAAGAAACACCAACTGTTTCGACCCTATGATTGGGACAGACACATGCAGCACATGGTTAACATATTCCTTAAGGTCCACCAGGAGTTTTTTAAAGATCCTTGGCATGCAAAGTGAGGGCAAGTAAAGGGCTACCGGATGCATTGTGGGCAGCATGGATGACAAACGTTGTGTCGTGCTGATTTGTGCGATCCTCCTGGTGGTGATGTAGCATACCTGCAGCTACCTTGACTAGAGTTAGGAATGACTAGCCACAACGCTGTTTGTATCGCTGCTTGTTGCTTCGCCGACAGCGTGTACACACGGTGTATACGATGTGCTGTAAATCTATTTTGTGGTTTTCAGCGTTGGGACGATCATTAGCGGTTTCCAGTCACGCACATTGGCCGGCGTAGGCCTGTTCCTTACAGGATACAGGAAGTCCTTTGCACCTGGCAGCCTCGTAGCAGATTGCGAAGAACGGCAAGCAGAACTGGCTCAACGCTTAGGAGCCACTGTATATAGGCGTTTTGATGAACCTGGTGTAACTCACGTTATGGCGGGGAAAAGCAACACGAACAATATGCTTGCACTGAAGTGAGTCATTGTTTATACCCAGACCCAGCCCCTGACCTCCCCGAACCCCCATTGGCTCTTTCCCTTACAGTCGCGCGTTGGCGAAGTACACAGACCGGGCGTGGACTCAGCGTGTCAGCTTTCTTTCGTGCATTGTGCGGTGTTAGGGAGGGGTCGTTTCAACATTTGAAAAAGGTGCACACGTTGTGGCTATTCTCCTGCGAGTCCGTATGGGCTAAGGCACCAGAGTCTTGTTTCGACGCTGATGCACTGTGCGCCTTATACGACAACCAGCCACCTTGTGCACCGTTCAAGGATCACTGGATGCATATGGCAGATTTCACTCCTCCGCCTGCGGTAGCTCCTGCGCATCCTCTGCCTCTAAGGGATAGGTTGCCAGTCAGGGAGTTTCTCGGTACAGGTCCATACAGTGATGGAGCCACACTCATATCGCCATTCGAAGAAATTATCTTCCTGTGGAGGCCAGAGAAGCAGCCTATTCGGCAGCTTTACTCCAAAGCTTCCACGCAACATAATACACAACCACATTCCACAGACGCACAACAGCAGCAGTTACTGTCGGCCCGACCAGAGAGCCAAAGATCTGATCAGGGAGGTGAGGAAGTGAGAGCACTCAACGATCGGCAAGAGGCAGAGGTAATGCCTTTCTGCAATTTCCAGGTGTATGCCGTGTGAGTCCAGTCCCCCAGTGCATGTCATATGGGCAGCCGATTCACTATTTTTCACGTCACACTCGGCAGTTCGAGTGCACCTCGGGCTGAGTCACGGCTCTGCAAATGTCCCAGCGTCGGTGCTGCTGCGAGATTTGGAGTTCGCGCAATAGGTGTGTCGTTGAGGATCAGAGCGACGAGTTAGCGCTTATGAGTTGTTGCTGGTGGAAACTATTATTTGTGACGAGTCCGCATGATGCAAACGAAGCAAGGGTTATATACGTGTGGAGCACCCGGCCTACAGCATCTTACGGGAAGAAGTGGGCACACGCACTTTCGTGCTTTAAAATGTCTATGCGGGGAGCAAGTGATATGTTTGAGTAGGCATATTCACACAAAATGGCCCTGTGCACTTGGATTCACACAATGAAATCGTCGACTACAAGAATGTGATATGGATTGTTCCGGGTGGCGTCATTGCGTCAATTGTTTAGCACTTACTCAACGGGGCAGGAGATTGCGCGTCAAGTTCAATTCGTGGCATGAAAGGTGATTTATTATAGAAATCGAATCCAGGGAAACGAATATTCGGGATATCTGGGTGGCCACTATCACAGCTGGCCATGGGGGCGGCGGTGGGCACGACTGTGTGGTTCCTAGCCTGCAAAAAAAGGCCATGAGAATAAACGCGAGAGAATCGTTTAAATATGGAAGTAAAGTCACTAAACATTGATTGAGTGGGTACTGCCTGCATTCATTATCGTCAGTCTTCCCAGGCGCTGCGATGGCGATCTGGGCATTGCGGACAAATATGGCTATCGGGAAGTGGGGCCGTTTGGTCCGTATCAATGAGCCATTGTAAATGTCTACGAAGGTTCACAATGCAGCCGATTCACTTGGCTTCTGTGAAAATCGCGGGCTAGGGTACCGGCTCCCCTCGGGAGGATGGCCTTGAAGAGCGAGTGTACGGGCCCGTCGGCTGTGTGAGCAGCGACTTTTTGGCGGTTGCTTCTGCGGAAATGCATTGCCTATAGTTTCGTCATGTTAGGAAGGTGGTGCCAATGGTGTACTTGACCGAACTACTATCGTCGTGCACGTACAAGTAGGCAACGCAGGGCCTGGCGGACGGGGTGGCGCGGTGCCGTGCCTTGGCCTTGACGAGTATGTATTGTATTAGTATAATTTCAGATATCTCTTAGGTGCTGTTACAGAGCATAGGCAACAACAGCCGAATCGCTTTTCCCGCTGTCTGCACTGCCGCCTGTGGTGGTCGATCTGGTACTGAGGCATCCTACAAGCAGCGGCGTTGGAACCATCGAAGAAAGTACATGTGTCTAGCTGCTTATGAGGGTGTAGCTTAATAATCATTTAAATATTTCAACCTACTGATGGACAAAAACGGAACGTCCGGATTGGGCTGCCCTGAGGGATTTTCTTTGTTGTCGAACCCCCGGCAAGCCGACAGGCACTGAGCAATGGAAAGTAACGCTTTTATCTCTATTCGCCCTGATTAAAATACGAAGGAAAACCTGGTCTTTAAATGCCTTGCTACTGTGTAGGCAAGTGAAAGCCTTCCGGGACTGGGCATTCTGGTAGCTTTCCACCCTCAGCTAGGGATGCATATCAAAACATTCTATATCTCATTAGTTAGGAGCATTTGACATTGAATTTTTTTAAAACTGAGTCAAATATCGAAGCACTAGGGTAAGCGGTCCCGTGATAAAGTGTAACAAGGCCATGCTATCCTACAGTGTAGATCCACAGTGTTTCTAGCCCAGCTGCACTATGGGAAGTCCGATAAACAAGCCGTGGCGAGCTGCACATGGCGGTAATGGAAGTGAAATATCTATAAAGGGTCCAAATTGGTTGTCTGCACAAAAAATCGTACGTACAATCAAGACTCAAAAGCAGCCATAGAGCTAGTTGAGATAATTCTAGGAAGCGTCATTGTGCCGGTGGGTTGATGAAGACTGTACAGCGAGTTATGCCAAGCTTTGGCACTTCCTACTGCAGTGCGAAAGCACGCAGCATATGAGCCAGGCAACAGGCAACCAGCATAACATTCAGTGGCTCTACCAATAGCACGTTACCGTTCAACGCGCCTCCTTGTCCTAATGTGGGATTTACATGGCGCAAACGGACGCTGAGCTGCGATCACGAAATCACAGCTCAAGGGATGTGTGCTGAGGCAAGTTTCAGATTATCTGCTCTGCTAAGGTCAGTGCAAAAAGATTTCATCAAGGAGGCCAATAACATCTACACCGGATCCTGGGTATTTTCGACAGAGTACAAAGTCCGAGCACCTGTTGGTTCTCGTTATTAGAAGAGGCTGTAAGTACTGCG
Organism: Cyclospora cayetanensis; assembly: GCF_002999335.1. NCBI lineage: Eukaryota > Apicomplexa > Conoidasida > Eucoccidiorida > Eimeriidae > Cyclospora > Cyclospora cayetanensis. Next base: position 18,331 of record NW_020312281.1, on the reverse strand, counting down.
TCTGATAAAATCACACGCTGCTCGAAGACTATGTGGCAAGCCCAGGCTCAACATAGAATACCGTATCGTAAGGATAATTTGGGGCCTATGGGTAATAATTTGATTACACCCTCTTGAAATAGCCCAAGGCACCGCCTGATACAGGCCAGTTTCGGCAGCTGAGGACGAAAGGAACCACTCAGAATACTCCATCAGCAATACCCCCTACCGTAAGTTCGTGCTCTTCTTAAGCAGCTCAGGCCAACTCATTACGCTGAAGGAAGTCTGAAGCGGAACTGAAGTTATCAGAAGCGTTGAAATGACCAAAATGAAGTTACGGTCAAGGATGTAGTAACATTATTACTGGCAATATTCAGAAGCTCCTGACCTAAATCGTTGGATCCATTCAATGCCGTAAGCTCATGAACAGGTAAAAGTTCAAGTAGATTCACGTCCACTTCCGGAGGTCAAAAACTTTTAAGTTAGAAACGGTTCAAGATCAACCGTTGTGCCACTGACCTTCAATAATCCAGAAAGACCCCACATGCCCGCATTCTCTTACCCCGAATAGCCGGAAAAATCTCGTTTAAGTCAACAGTAAGCTGTTGGTGTATGCTTCAGAGATATCTAGCTTTCCACATGTATGCTAACCGTCGCCCCGCTGTACTGAGAACTCCGAAGGGCAAGCAGCAGCATTGGACCCGTTAAAGACAGATGCATCAATTGATATTAATGCATCTGAGTACAGGGAGACACCAGCTTCGGAATGCCTTTTTGTGGCCTGGTTTAGCTTCAAAACTTCAGCCACGAATGCACCATTGAAGCGTTCCTCTGCGGATTATCGAACTCGTTCCAGCGCAGGCTAATAGGTTAAATGACATTTTTACTAGTGATTCCTGACCAATTGTATTATGTTCCGTGGACGTGTAGCTCCTAACAACTTAATTGTAGCAGACGCCTCGCTGATTCTTCACTAATCCCTGCCCCAAGGGTGATCAAAACAAGAATACGCCACAGAAGTTTTCCTACCGATCAGCGATGCATAACACTGTTTAGTGAGATATCCGAAGGGAAATGTGCACAAATGACACGGGACTACAGAATCTGAAGGCGATCTATGGCTACCAGCTACAAGCAAATGACAAACCCTTGAATGAGTCAGGTTTTGTGGATGATGCAATACACAACGCCTATTGCGCCCGTGCTACAATCACAGTTGCATGAACCCTATTATGGGCACATATTGCCCGCATTTAGGTATTCCCTGCCAAATCTATAATGTGCGGCTATGCGAAGCAGCAGAACTAGTCACGTCACGACCACGCTCTGCAGGCGAATTCAGTAAGGCTCCGTTCGCTGTAAAGGTATACACCAGGAACTATGGCAAAGGTGAGAAACAATCAAGTTGACGGTCCGTAGTAGTAGTGCTTTGCGAGGTACAGTAGTGGCAGGAAGCATGCTTGTGGAGGTATCTTGAGCAAAACTGCGCCTGCTGTATCTCGCAACGTCCGTCGTTGCGAATTTGCTTCATTTCGTACTACACTGTCCTTGCGCCCTTCTTTGGAAATTTGTGCGAAGTAGCAGCAGCACCAAGCCCCGAAAAAGAGCCCTGCCAAGATCCAGGGAAGAACAACATCCGCACCAGGTGAACTGGAAAAGTACCGATCCACCCCGTACTTAATACCGACCAGCAGTTCCACCGTCAAGATCATGACGAACAGGAATACGTTACCACCTATGCGGTCGTATTTGAAGTGAAGCTGCGCATCGAACTCTGCGACTGCAGGGAAAGCAAGGAGCCCTAGAAGCCCAAGTCGTGCCGGGTTGATCCAGTGTGCCGCAGGTATGTCCAAGACTGTCATGAGGAGGAAAACATTCACTTCAGCCAGAAGGGATAAAAACAATAGAATACTGGTCATGAAGAGGTGCCGCACCGTCCGAAAGAATGACCATTCGTACTCACAGCTTGAAAAGGGGGTGAATTTTAGCATGATCTTCTGATACCGCGGGTAGGCCCCCAACCAATCGAAATGCCGTTTCCCACACCAGCGCATCACTACGCAGCCGAATAACATACCCATAAGATTAGAAAATATGGCATCGATAAATATGCTGTCCCACCAGCATTCTTGGAACTCTGGAATAAGCCACTGTAAAGACATCTCGCAGAACTCAAAGAGGATTGAAAATGTCAAATTGAACATCCAGCTGCGGAAAATACACATTTTCAAAAACCACCCAATAACATGACTGATAAACCACACAGAAGTTAGCTGCCGCTTAAGTGTGCTAGCGCTTAAAGAGCAATCCAGCACCAACGTTCCAGAGAAGATATTCTGCTTCCTCGTGCCAAATCCAGGAACCAGCAAACGAAGCAGAAACCGACCATCATCCCGGTTAATGGCCAGAAGACAGACGAGAAAAAGAAAGTATAGCAAGCATAAGCCGTGAACAAGCCGCCAAAAGCCCGGGTGGGGCCGGACAAGCAGACCGTCTCTGCTCTCCAAGAAGCAGTATCCTGATATAGCCACTGCCAAGCACACTATGGCCTGAAGGGCACAAAATCTGAGCTCATGCTTCCTGTGTTCGCCCAGATCATCAAATGATTGTTCAAACAGTCTGTAACCCCCGTCAGACTTCCAGAACCAGTTTGGTCCACTGGCCAGAATCACGAGCGTCAGAAGAATGGCAAGACTGCATAAGACTTGCCTCGGGTTCTCCTGAATACTGTAGTCAATGTCAGCCCGGAACTTTTCTGGAAACTCCTCCGCATGCTTGCAGTACACTGAGTTGGCATAGGCTTCAGTATGCGCATCAGCGTCCGCCACAGCAAGTCGAGGGTGACCGGAACCCCTGGAACTGTCCCCATCCGACGTAGACTTCCCTGACATACAATCCGAATATCTGGGATCAGCTAGGACACGCCGCCGCTGGTGCAGTTCACGGCCATCCTCACTGGCCTGCTCTTTTTTACCAGGCATTGGTGCTCGCGAGCCCCTGGGCTCTTCGTCTACGACGTTGTGGCAGCCCCCAGTAATTGAAGATGCATGACGAAGCCAAGCAAATAAGCTGCTGCTCTGACTCCCTCGCGCTACCATATAGTTGAGTGTGCGATACTGAGGTTCAAACTACAGGGCGGTCTGCTGGTTATTACGGAGGTGCCTATATGATGTCTGAGACGATAGGCCCTCCTGATAAATCGGGTGCTTGGAATTACAGAAAATGGCAACGCGCCGCATCTTTTCCCGCTTGCAAATGAACTGAGCCGACCAGCGCTAGGACGCTGGCTCACGCCGCATGCAGGCGGCGGTGAAGAGGAATGCTACTTGAAAGGGAGCTTTTGCTACTTTCATTTAATATTTTCAAACCAGATTGCTAGGAAACTATACGTTTGAGCTTGTGGGAGAATTTTCTTGAGCACTCTTATGTTTTCTTTGGCAGCAGGAACAAGCAGGTGGTCTCACTGTAGCTACAAAACCACCGTGGTCTGTGTACGCACACCCTTCCTACTGTGTGCTTATAGTGTTCTTCTTGTGTATGATATTATAGCTTGAGATAGAAAAGTGCCTATCATTCACTGGGTCAGTTCTGACACGTAAGTTAGTCTTCGCGCAAGATGCACCCTGAAGAAAGGGACAAATTGTAACGCTCCATCTGAGGTCTGCGTGGCGAGACAGTGAAGACCAAAAGCATTACAAACGTGAGAGGCAGGTATTGTATGTGTTTAAAAGGATCTATATCTTGTTCCTGCTCTCGCCTCTCTGAGTTTTCAGGGATTAGGTGAGAAGAATTTCAACTCTCCAGCTACGGTTTCCGCAACCAGACATATAGCTACAGACTCGATACAAAATGAGTAGAACGTGATTGTTTCCCAAAATTATGCCCAGCCCGCCTTGCCTGTGCCTCCCTCTCTTCTAGATACTAAGGAACCGGGCCACCTGAGTGGGTATACTTGCACCCTTGTAGCAGTTAAAGCACCTACAGCTGGTTCCATATAGCGTCTAGCACAGATACACATAAAATTGCGTGTTGCTGTATTGAGCTATGAGTGCTTTGCGAAAAAACAAGTTATTGCAGGCATGTCAAACAGTTCTCCGTTAGTTCCTAGTTACATAACCAGTGTATAATGAAGTGTTCACATGTAGCGTATCTTGTCACATATTCTGCCTCCCCACCTCGAAGAAAGCTCGTGTGGGTTCGTTTTCTGTCCATCGACACCAATCGCTTGCATAGGAGCTGAAGGGTTGCATTTATTCGCCGCTGTTCATGCAAGAAGATATGCGAAACTGTGCTGATGAGAATAGCAACACTGTGCATCAACCCGTCAAGAGAAATCTGGACGGAGAAAGGCTCACACACTAGCCAACAACAAACAGGAGACTACTTTAACACGATCATGGTGTAGCGGTGGCTTGCTGTCATCGGAACTCTGAAATATGTGAGCCTCCTGCTTCGATAAAACAGAAGCAGTAAAACATGCAAAGGAATTTCAAGACACACGGAAGCCAAGCAGTGCCTCTAAGCCTCACTGAGCAGTCTCTGTGTACAAATATAGCTGGTGTACGCAGCATTGTCCATTTCCAACCCCGGAAGAAAGAATGCAGAGACAACATCCTGAGTGTCTGAGTACCTGACCAGTAAAAGCCTGGCGCCGTTTCAAGCAGTAGCTGTAGATGTAACTGCCGATTTGAAGCAGAACACGCGTTAAGAAAGAATACTTTTCAAGGAAGTCGAGGAGCTTGTCAACGGAACCTTGCAATGCTAGTTATGCAAAGCCGCGAATTCTCCCGCAGGCTACAAAACAGCTAGCCGCTTCGTTACCGACCAATGGGCTTGACGTTTCCGGCTACATTTCACTGAAATCTCCCGTCTTTTGTGTCCCTGGCGCCCATTGGTCCTAGAACGCAACACCTCTACGACTCAATGTAAACTTGCTGCCTCCGCGCGGGTCACTTGCTTTGCAAGGCAAATTCTGCGAAGAGTTCAAGCAGCTTTTAAAATCTTTGTGAAGCCAATACTGACCATTCTGCGGTACCTCTGACGTTTTGTAAAGCTGATAGAGCAAGAATACCATTGGTTAGTTATAGGATAGCTAAATTATCCTGCCACTTTGCCGCAACGCTCGCTGTATGGTCATCTTCGGATGCGCCTCACAATGCTCGTAGATCCACCAAGGCCGTCCTTCAGGCTCAAAGCACCGACCGTCGCTTACCGTAATAACTTTCTTGTTCGCTTGAAATGTGTGCGTACACCCTCACGCACTAGCCACCTGTCCTCTGAATATCTCTGCTGCTAAGGGTGGCTGCTGACCCCGGACCATCAGGTCCAGATCCGAAGGCGAGAGAGGCCACTCAGCATAGACTGGGGATGCGGAAGAGGAACCTGTCGAGTGCTTCGTCATCTTATAAACCCGCTTAGTACAAAGAAAAAAATCAAGTCGAGAAGTTGGAGATTGTGAGCATACATTGCATATACGGCAGAAAAGTGCGGTTGATGCACTCCACTTGTGAATCTGCCTTTGGGTGGTTCGCAGAGGTCATATTACGGTCAATATGTTGGCGGGTCATAAAGGCACTCCATATCACACTAACGAACTTCGGTTCCCTATTTGCATTGTTACTTCTGTGGAGTCTAAGAAGCCTGAAGGCCTGAGTAAAAAATATTGACTGAGCTCCCGAGCAGTGACAAACCTGTAGCAAGGGATGAAGTGGGCGTTTGTGCTGAGGCTGCCGACATTGACGTGGATGCCATCCAAATCCTTGACCTCCAGTAGTCCAACAATAGAATCCATGGTCGGATCAGTCCTAATTTTTTCTGGAACCGGACGGCCTTGAGCTATTTAGAATTGTGCATGTTTGCTGCAAAGAGTCTAGACAGAACTGTGCATACTCCTCGGCCGCGGCACGCATCCCAGGCCACCAGAAGGGTGACGCAGGCCTTTTTTGCTGTAATGTAAGTCCCACAATGACCCAGAATAACAGGAGCTTGTGGTTTGCGTAAAGCAGAAATGCGGAGGCAAATTGGAATGTACAAGCGACGGAGTCCGCCTTCATGTGAGCCACAGTAGGTCATCCTTAACTCTGTGGAGATTCACTGTTTTGCTATCCTGAATTCTGGCTATAATAGAGATCGGATGGGTCTCAAGCATATAAAACTGGCGCAATTTTCATAAATGCATTGAACAACCAGATAAACAAACCGTTGTGCTGCACAATAAAGCATCTCCGGACCACCGTGAGAGCGTGCCGGCTACCATGATGGTGACCTCCCTAAAATGCATGACTGAACAGTGCTGCAGAAGGCATTCAAGCCCAGCAGAACAAGTCCAGGATAATATATCCTGGCTTGTAAAGAGTAGCAAAAAGTGAAATAATTGTCGGTTGGACAGTTCAGCTACGGCCACATAAATAAGGCTGGCTCTTCACGTCCCACTCGATGTCATCGAGCTTCTTCTCCCGCACTGGTTACCGCTGCCCAGCTCCGGTAAAGCTATGAAAGTAACAAACCATAATTTGTTGCTCTGGATAACCCGAAGCCCTTTGGAGAGAGAGGAGTCACGTACATTGTGTATTAGAAAGGAATTGCTCTGTATCCGCAGAGCGTTTCGGAAGCGCTGGAATGCGGCCTACAAACGAATTTGCTGGGGCACCCGCCTACTATGTCCAGTTCACCTACGAAATCTTAGTCTGTAATGCACTTAAAGGAGCAACAATCCAAGCATATCTGCGACTCGAATTTCTGTAATAATGTACAGCCATCGGACTTCGCAACTTTGCGGCGGTTGCGCAGAGGTATAGCCCGCGTCATCAGGTGCCCTTCAACGTTTCGGCTGAAACCCATGACTCCTTCCATGTACACAGCCATCAAGCCCTCCTTGCTAGGCCTATTCTAGAAGATTCTTCATTTGCCGCTGCATATCAGCCGCGGTTTCTAACATGTCCAAGCAAATGCAGGTATACTTGAGTTTGAGAGCAAGCGTGAGATGTCGTTTTGTGCCTGTCATTCCGGCCATTGGAAGAATTGGTAGGAAGGCGTCCGTGAAATCAAATGCCGAGTAGACTGGTAATTTGTGAAGCTTGTCAAGTTATTCGCCAGTTTAAGCATCGGGAAATTGGTTTTTCACAGTATATAATAGTGATCGTGCTCAGGGACTTAAGATTAATGCACATGCATCACCTCCCTTCCATTGTGGGCAACAACACCGGGTTAGGCCTAAAGGCGCCGAAACCTTCCTGCATTTTGCCTTTTTCCAGCAAATATTTTTCTTGCCGCTCAATATCCTCTTCCTGCTGTGCTGGTTGCCGATACTGTGGAACATAGTTCGATACCGACTCAAAGAATAGCTGAACACGGTTTGCTGGATAACCAGCAGGGCCGGCCTCTTAGCAGCTTGTCATGCTTTAGCACATTCTCTGACTGCCTCTTGATATTCGCACCATCGTCCTTCGTGGAATACTCACTCGAAGTCTGTAAACCGAATCTATTGCACAGAGACTCAGATGGATTTTTGCTCAGGACCGGAATACTGAGCTGCTCAACTAACCACATGAAAAATCCGCCGCTCATTGTTGAGGCACCGATAAAACCCTGCGCACCAGAGGGAAAATGCACGTTATTAAGGTGTCTCGGGTTGATCCATCCCAGCGCCTCCTGGTACACTAAAGTTTACGGCGTGCACTTGTGGCCGCATGCATACCCTTCATTAGGCTGCCCATGGCATGCCTAGGACTTCGTCATGGTGCAAGGGTCCAATAAATAAGTGAGGGTGCATGATTATAGGACCCTATTCCGATTTCAGCTAGCAATTAGCTGCCACAGGATTTTCAACCCCTGCATTCTGCCACCTGTGAGCAAACCCAGGACTCATGGACTGCGCTACACCGTGTACAGGCCACTTGCATTTCCGCGCCTTCTCTTCGGGTGGCGAATCCACATCTAGTGTGAAGGAAGAATAGCAGCTTTTGCCCATCAGTGTGCACTCGTATCAGGGCAGAACTGATGCGTGGTGGGTCGCCAGTTGCGGCTCGAATCTCTATAGCCTCCTTTGCGCCTCTTGGGGGTCTTGCCGTTCCCCTGAAGCATCTGATTTGTTCGTCATGTAGTCGACCTTCGCGTCGCCCAGTCTCATTGTTCAAACTCTGGCCTTTTGCATGCGTTTGCAGCTCCACAAAATATGACCCGTTTTTCCACAATAGAAGCAGATGCATTGCTGACGGGCTGTATGGGGTAGCCTGGGACCGCTGCTTCCTTCGAAACTTGTCCCCACATTCAACCTCGATAGTTGGCTAAGGTCGGTTGACACAGTTCCACCATCCACAGGTCCGACTTGATCCATCGCATTCCAGCAAAACACGTAGGACTTGGGCTCATCTGCCTTCTAAACCTCAAGTGGTCCATCATTTGCGGGAGCTCCACCGGTCAGGTGTAAAGCGGTAAAACGCTACTGGCCTGCGATCACCTGACGTCATGTGGGGTAAACCGAAGATAAATCACTTGTAAAGCAGCTGTTCATATATGTCGTGGAGTTTGAGAATCGAAGCCCCATATTATTTTGTTGATTGAACGATCTCGATAGATTTCACTGCTTTGGCATTCCTTATTTTTCCAAAGCTTGCTTCTGTAGAGATCTCTGGATGAGCCGATGAGTCACGGCATGTGGTAAGGCTTGAACTGTAGTAATACCTCGACGCGGGCGACTGTCTCTGCATGGATATGGCCACCATTTCAATGTTTCGCTTCCCGATAACCGTGGCACAACAAGCGCTCGTTGCTCTTCAAATGGGGGATGCAAAGAATGGTACGCCACCAAGCAACTGATGGCATCTCCGTTTACTTGACCATCCTTGCAGCTGGCATAGTTTTTGGCTCAGCGTAGCCTCACCGACCCCTCCAGGAACATTTTACGGGCTGACACAGTATGCTGTTGTATGAGCTGTGAAGCACGTGGACTCACATCAGCTTGCAGGCTGGCCTTTGCCAAATTAACAGCGTTCTGCCCCCGTATACTTGCATCGCCAAATCATGCTCTTGTCAGTCTGTTGCTTGAGAAAAGCGAGTTATTTACTGATCAAATAACGATTGAACCCGACAACTGTTGTTGGCACAGGTGACATCCCAATGCATACGCAGCCAATGAAGGAGCAGGAAACAGCTGCACCGAACTGTGTGGTGCTACCAAATGAAAAGCTCCATCTATGGTTTGCGTATGGAGGCACTTAACTGCCGACTCGATACAAACTTCTTAGGTCTATCTGTATCCCCCAGGATCTATTTCCTTCCAGTGCATGCGACGTCTAGAGTTCCCGATATCAAGCGGGAGAGAAGGCTAGTATGCACGTGCCTTCACTCTCCAGGTACGCCAAATAATCATAGCTATTTGCACGAAGCGTGTAGTGTAAACGCGCGCAGCCAAGCTCGTGCCATTCTGCAATTAAGGCGACATATGAACAGGAAAACAAGCTAGGCAGTGCTTTGTCACTTGTTGGTAACCAGTTTCATTAGAAGCATGCCCAACTACAGTTCACCCCGCTACAAGCTCTGGCCCAAAACTGAAATATTGAGTAATAGAATGGTACCTTGGTAATTCTTTCAAGCCATAACTGTTTGATCATAGCACGCACACTTCAGCGAGCATACCATTTGTCAATATGCTTTTAACAGGCTGTATGCCAGAATGTTTTTTGCACGAGTCCCATGTCACCATCGGTGATAACTAGTTCACATTTAGTACTTACAGAGAAAGGCGCCCTCGGCTCGGAGAGTCTATGCTTGCCTACTAAAAAAACCAAGCGCTGAGCTCGACGAAGGGCAAACGTTGTTCCTTCATTGAATTGGCTTTTTCTAGCAAAAGGTTAAGGGAATACTGCAACTTGCGGGATGGCGATGCGAGTGAACGAACGCATCATTGTAAGTCGATTACTCCTCCCAAGAGTGCGTTTGCTCTCTTGCTAGGTAAAACAGTATTGGGTATTACTAATCATAAATACATTTGGATCTACATTCTGGAATGGACATGCTTCGCGCTTTGCTAAGAGGCAAGAACGCATGACGCGGGCCTCACCTCTTGCACTAGCGGGGTGAGCAGCTTATGGAGTTTCTTGGATTGATCCCTCTTCTCCCTTCCTTCTTTCACTTTTCCTTTAGATTTATTATCTTCCTCTCAAATATCAAGCTTTTTTCGTTCCTTTGCTGCTCTCCCCTCAACTGCAGCTGCTCAGCATCCCGTTCTTTAGACATCGAATCGCCCAGCTATACACGCACGATAAAGCGCGCGTAATTGAATTCATCATTCCCATCTAGCAACCCTCTCTTCTGCAGCAAAGTGGGAACTTTGCGATGCAGCAAGCAACGAACGAAGGGTTATACCTACGCCTGAGCCTATCGACGCGCCACAGCTCGGGACAGCTGGCATCGATGACTTCTTACGCTTTAGGTTTACCAGAGCTTTTTAATCGATCCGTCAGCAGCCCGCAGTCCTCCGAATTTTAACAATCTGCCGTTCTCCCCTCTATTTAGATCACTCTTTTTCCGCCATTGGGTCAACACACTCTACTAGCCTAACAAGATAAATTACTTGGGGGAATCGCCTCCTTCGCAGTACGCAACAACCGGAGTACGGCTCTCGCAGGTGTTGCGGCTCATTCTGGCGTAGGCAAATCAAAGTTGGAGGGGAATGGCGGCTCGCTTTGCTGTACCTTCTGCCCTGATGGGTGCAGAGGATGAATGCAGTATCGGGGAGCCTGAATGCTACGACGCCTCCTCAGGGGTTTCTGAGGGACCTGTCCTTGCTGATCCCACAACGTTAACCCACTCCCATGATCATGTGGCCACAGACGCTGAAGAGAATCCCACAAGTGATCGGGAGGCTGATACGTTACCAGATGGCATGGCAGATTCATCAGAGGGGTACATCGGCGTGTCAGCCACGTATGCAGATCCTAAGGAAGCACTAGCTCCAAGTCGTTTGAGCTTTCCCGCAAGAGTTCGGCAAAAATCGGGGCCAGAATGTGGCACATTCTTGGCTGCAGACGTTGGTGGCACCGGGAATACATTTAAAGAAGTTCCCCCCCATGACGCTGCACAGGACCCTGGAGGTACATGTTTCACTACCAACGCGGAGGCTGGGGTATGGAAGAGGACTGTGAAGGCGGCTACAGCCTCTGCTTCCTCAACAGCGTCAGTTACAGCATCTGCGGTGACGCGGCGGCTCATCTGGATGCAGGCATTCATTTCGCGTCTGCTGGCAACCAGGTCGAAGGCACTGCCGGGCGAGGGAAGCCACAAACATATGGATGAAGAAGATCTGAAGTATCCCGATGTGGCCATGGCGTTCCACCAGAGAGGGCGAGCTACCGAGCTGCTGCAATATCATTTCATGAGTAAGCTCAAGCTCCCTTCAACGATATGTGCTGCTTTTACACAGATACGAGTATCTCTGCAATATTCGCCTATATTTTTGGCTTGTGTGCGATGCACGTTTTTGCTGCTGTTACATATGATCCGTTGCCGTTGCAGTACATAGAATGCCTTTTCCTCTACGCTGCTCAGCACCTATCTATCGAAGTTGATGATCGTTTACGCGAGTTGGTAGATAAATATTGACTTTTGTTTATAATCAAGACCCTGAAGCTGTATTTTCTTTTAACATGGGGTATTACTTTACAGCTATCAGTTGTTGGCTCACACTAAAGTTTTGCTGAGAGGCTGGAATTGGTAGTATTGGACCTACAGCTAATCACCGAATTCTACTGGGCTAAGCAATAACTTTCTCTATTTTTCAAGCAGCCAAATTTTGTCACTTGTAAAGAATGCAATCCATATTTCCACATATCTTACTTGTTTTCCCCATTTTAGAACCTGTGACGAACTTATTGTACATAATTGCAACGGTTCTGTCAGACTCAAGATTTTTCAGTGCCTGAGCTATTTAACGAAATTTCTTCGTTATACGAGTTTTCAATGAATACTTTGATAGTGTCTACTTCTGTGAGCTTGTAGGATTAATAACAACTTTCTAGTCTATTGTATTCCATAGAGCATGTCAGTAATTTTCTTATTTTTCATACAGTTCTGCTAGCCTGAATGTTCTTGTGTTTGTAGTACTGATTCTGGCGGTGACTGTCGCGTTTGGTACCCAGAATTCTCTGGCACCCAATCTGTCGCGCATCGCTGATACCTTCCATTTCTCGGAGGCGGAGAGAGACATCCGTGTGGGAGGCGAGCTCGCGTGAGGCACAGATCCTCAGCTGATATGCAGTGCTGGATTCCTTTAGCCTGAAGCCTCGTTAGGCATGCCTCTAGCTGTGGATGTTTGCTTGGAGTGCGCTGACTGAATAAAAGCTACTAACTTAACTACAGTATGTAGTGCGGCAGGATTTAGATGATGCCTTGGTAAGAGCTCTTTGTTGTGGCGTCCTGTTAAATACTTGGTATTTTTTTGCTTTTTGTCTGCTCTGTTTTTGGTAAATATTCCTAGAAAGCAAATGTCTAGACGGTATGGAATAGGTATGCCTCTTACAAGAAAAGCCTTTTGGTTTTTGCGAATGTTGCGCGTGCAGGTTCCTTTACTACATTCCGGGGTGTATTGGGGCCCTCACTGTTGGTCTCTGTGCTGGCGTTTTGGATAGAAACAAACTTGTCTCGGCTGTTCTACTCCTCTCTGGGCTTGCTTCATTATGCACATTCTTTGTCAACGGTATGCAGAAAATTATTCGTTTAATTAGTCTGTAGTCTCGGTCAACGTATCACTCCCATGGATTGTCATTATCACTTTTCACAGGACAAGCATCGACTTATTTAGTACTTGTAGCTCGTCAACCTTCTTATAGAACTTTTTGCATACTAAGTTGCAACTTGAAGTGCTTTTGTTTAAAGAGCCCAATGTGTATAGATTTCGCTGCCACTATGCACTTTTGCACTATGCTTTTTCTCTTGTGAAGATTATCTATGTATTTGCACAAATCTTTCTATTTGGTTAGCCTACAACGCTCAACTGTACTGCCCTTTAATTATCATCTGCCAGGATTGATATCTGTGGTGTCATACCACATCCGTGTCTTCTGCTTTGTTGTCTCATTTCTTCATTACTGTGATATATCTTCTGGTACTGTGCGTTTGCTGTTGTACGCTGCGCCCAGCTTACTGGCAACTGGCTGCTCTTCGTTTGGTTGCTGGCCTTGCGAGCGGAGGAGTTCATCCCTTGGCGTATTCTTTGGTCGGTGATTGGTTTGGGCCTTCCTTAAGGTCCTGTGCCTCTGCATTTGTTCTGGGGGCAGCAGGTTTCGGCACCTTCTGCGGCCAGTGCCTTGCGGCCCTTTTAGGGTCCTTGGACTGGCGCTGGGTGTTTCTGATACTTGCTGCACCTTTATTGTTCATGGCACACTTTTATTACCTAGCAAATGGCAGGCCAGAGGGTCCTTTGACTCATCATATGGAATTCATGGGAGCCCGTGAGCAGCAAGAATTATCGCTTGAAGGACTCAAGGGAATGGCCAAGTCCAAGACAAACATCCTGATGCTTTTGCAGGTGTGTCAATTGGATATACTGACAAGGGCCACAAGGCACCCGGATCTTTTTAGAATCCAATTATTTTGGAAGCGAATCCTGCAGAGTGCTCTGATTATTCTGGTGTTGTGTCGGATGTGCAGCAATTTTGATCAAAACAGCTGCACATCTGTTGTATATCGGCGGGAGTGAATCCAGTATATGCAGTTGTGCATCTGTAACTGCGTCTATTCATGGATACAACGTTCACGTACATGTCGGCATCCGTGCGGTTCCAAAAGCCCTGTTTGATGTAGGCCTTCTTTGATGATTGCATGAAGCAAAAGATTGCACATATGCATTTATTAGGCTGTAGCAGATGTAAAAGCACGAACGACATTCGCTACAACGTAGCCACATGATACCTTTCTTCCTTCCAATAATTGGTTTGGGGGAGACTGAGTTGCGTCCTTAACTACTATGTCTTTTTCAGGCATTTCCTGGCAACGTGCCATGGGGGGTGTTGGTGGTTTATCTTCATGACTTCTTGAGAACTGACATCGGGCTCACCGACACGGCAGCCATTGCAGCAGTAAGTTCTCTTTCCCTCACGAATTTGTTTACTCTGCTTCGTATTGTCAGTTAGTCTGCCATGGCTTACTTTAGCTTTTTGAAACTGTGGCCACGAACTCGCTTTCTTTGAGAGAACTGCTGGGTCTTTTCTTTGTGCGTGTTCAATGGCCAGATCGTTGCGGTTGCTGCGGCGTCCTTCTGCGGAATGATTGTGGGTGGGATGATTGGGGGACATCTCTATGCCCAAAGTGGCAAGAGACTTCTCCGCTTCTGTGCAACAACTTGCGTCCTTCGGTAGGCCTTAGGGGTCACAATGCTACCTTACCGCTGACGCTTGCCTCGAGTTTAGCTGAAGTATGCGTGCTCCCATTTAGGGCATTGTGCAGAGCGTCACCGGACGTACTATAGTTAAGTGTTTAGACAGCGGATAACAGACGGATTCTTAATTTTTCCCTCCTGAAAGGGAGGGAGTAGAACCATCGTAAAATCCGTCCTTATCCCACTCTTATTTGCACCCACTATGTGAACTGCCACAGGTGTGTACCGTGCGTAATGATTTTCGCCTTCCCTGCCATTATGGGGAAGGCACCTGAAGGGCCAACCCTTCTGCTGCTCCTGCTGCTGTTGTTAGCTGCTGCCTTTGGTTCAACTTTGCCCACAGCGAATATTGGAGCTGTCTTGCTCAATGTCAACACCGCAGAGGTGATTTTATCCCTTTGATCAAAGCTTTGAACCCTAAATCCAATATTATATCTCCAGTTTTGTGGACTAGCCTGTTGGACGTGCCTTGACACTGGTGGTTTGCGTGTTTGACACTGGTGTTTCGCGTGTTGACATTGTTTTCGTTGCGTACCGGAACTACCAAAAGATCAAGGTGAAGTTAATGACTGCAGCTGACTGTCTAGGTGCGTGTTTTCCACGGGGTTATTCTCAGGTTAGGGGCACAATATGCGCCATTTACACGGTGCTGGATGACGTATCCAAAGCCCTTGGAACGGTGGTTGCATCCCTTCTTGGAGCACTCGTGGGCTCCAGGGCCCTCGCCTTCCAGTTGTCTATGAGGTAAGTTATGGGGCGCAAGAAGACAAGACTTTACACCATTGCAATCATCTAGCAACCTTCTAGTACCTAAGTGTGTAGCCACAGTGTCAAGAAATATCTTGTATTCCTGAACCGGTGCTCACGCGTCGCATCCGTTATTCATCGCCCCTGGGTTTCCACCGGCTAGGTGGAAACAAAAAACCCTGTTGCAGTTCATTCTCGGCGCCCTGGAGCAATTTTGTTCTTACCGGCGTTTGTGCTGAAGTTTCTGCTCGCTCGAGGAGGAATTGATGGCGATGCTTAAAAATGGGCCGGAGTGTGTTGCACTAATATGAGCGTTTTTCTTCAGTCTGTGGTTGTTGAGCGCCGCCGCACTGTTCGCCGCGTCAAACACTTATGCAGCGGATGAAGCGCGTGTCATAGCAGGGGAGAGTAACAAAGATGGCTTGGGCTTTCGGCAGCTCGCCGATGAAGGTGCACAGGATCGAATGCCGCTGATCCTAAAGCATCAGCAGCAGGCTTCCCAGCAAGAAGCATCTGCCCTGTGTCAGTGCCTTGTGCACGAAACGCACGAGGAACCTACAGACGTGGGATTCAGAGTCTTGAAACAACAAGCACAACTGAGAAAGCCTGGAAGCAGCGACGCTGCGGCGGGTCTTTGGGAACAACTCGAAGACCATGGATGGCACTCGCACAGTCGGTCCCGGCTTTGATGCCAGAAGGCGTGCTTGCAAATTGAATGATCAGTCCATTCTTAGAATTGATTAAGGGTGGTATAAGAGGGATGGAATAATTGATTGTTGGAGCTGTTGTTCTTTCGCGTACTTTCGCTGGTACCGGATCAGTGCGTTGTTCTGTATACAAACTGAGATATATGGCGTAAAGATGTATTTCATGCTGGATTGCTACTAAGGGATATTGCATATTTGTTTGAGCTACCAAATGCGCGCGTTAGACTGTATCTCAGTGCACTGTACCTTCACGGAGAGCACCCGGCTGCGTGGCAGCGTGAACACGGCTCTGTACTTACTTGAGGCAGGGCGCTGAGTGGATCCCTCAAGAGGGGCTACCAAAGTGCCGCGCTATTGTACGGCTTTGCTTGGGGAACTTCTCCTCTACCGGGATCGGGATTTTTTCTCGGCAGCCTCTGCCAGGTTCTTTTTTCCATGAAAAACGATCTAATAATCTGTCTCCCTTTTTTGTCAGCGATTCCATGGGGCTCCAGGGCTGATGGCTAGACTTGCATGTTACTGAGTGACTGCCATTTGCCCTCGATGGTGCATCACTGTTGCCGCTGCTCTTTCCGAGTCGAGACACAACAAACGAAAAGGAAGGGCAGCGGACACCTGCAGACCCACTAATATTGTGTGTTTCTCAGCTAGCTGCAAGTGGTCCAGGCTTATAGATGCGTGAAAAATTGTTGTGGATTAGCATGAAGGATCTCCCTATGGTCGGGTATTGTTGCAGACCGGTCGAGCTGGCGGCTGCCAGTGATTTTGGGTTTGCATCGGACAATTACAGCCAATGTTTCTTCTCCTCAAGGTTATTTATGTCATATGTGAAGCCCTTTCCTTAGGCTTGGTATCATCACTTGATAAAAATAAGCATCCACTGCTGAAGTGAAAACTCTAGGCGAAAAGAGCTTTGCTGATTGCATGAATCTTGTTCAAATGTGAAAGATTTCATGAAGGGGTAGAGGCGAACAACGCAAATTGGCTTTTTCACGAGCAAATATCCTGCTGTGTATATTGTATGGTAATTTTGGCTGCAAACGAGGACGGGCAACCAGAAAACGCAAACTTTACACTGGTAAGACTGGTATTAGCCGTTCCCTTACTAAGCTGCCTTTTATACTGCTTCATTCGAATATGGCAGCAGCTCGGCTTTTCATAACCATTTTATTACAAAGGGATTGCACAAAATTCTAGCCCCGTTTTACACGCGCTATTGCAAATCGAGCCCTGCATGAGCGTTACGTTAACGCACCCGCAAGGTCGTTGCACACTTTTAGTAGCTTGCGACTTGTCGAGATTTCAGTTCTGGATTTGCTCGGATTGCTGCTCCTTCGACTGCTCTACTTTCGAAAACGCAGTCTGCGACCTAGAAAGGGGGGCTAATGCCTCAGCAAGTACCCTTGTTAGCCGCAATACAACTTTTCCGGTACCCGCGCTGCCCGATAGAGCAACATTTCTTCTCAGCAACCAAGGCTAGCGATGCAGCGGTAGGTAATCCTCTCTTCCAACAGGCTGTGGGCTTCCTACAAGAGCAAAATTTTTGCCGGTTGTTTTTGAAATTTCATCTAAGCCGAGCAGCGGTAGTCAGGGCGGTAATAGGAACGCTAGGTGCTGTGGTGGGACGTGCTAAGAGCCTGCACTATTTATGTGGGCGCCAGTATGCTATCTAGACATATCATGCTCCACTCCATTGTATCTTACGAAGAGTTATACGGGCTCTGATAATCCTGTAGGGTTGTGCTGGCTTAGATGCCTTTCACAGTACCACTATGCAGTGACCCACACACAAGGCGTCACCATCATGGACGTCGACGCATTCCTGCGAGACGCCTCAGCACTTCACTATTGCTCAACACAGTCAGTCTCGTCTCTGATTATTCAAAGTCCTATCCGAATTGCACGATTCGTATGCTTTTAACACCCATGCATTCCATATCCCTGCCAAAATTCCGCATTGCAAAAAAGTGAAACTCTACCACGATGAGGATGCCTAGCTATGGCTCAAATTCAAGCGGACAGTGTCGGTAGTACAAGGCAACTTGGTTCCACATCGCTGCTTTGCTGAAAGCACGCCATAATGTTTTATTGGGCCATGATGGGATTTACACTACAGTGAAAGAGTTCTCGCCCTTCTGGTGGCGTGGAGTGCCCCCCATGGCAAAGGAGCATGCACTATTTGGCCTAGATTGTCTGCAGCTGAGGCCGCGCAATCTTGCTATCGCAACTCTTCTACAAACCCGTCCTGCTTCAAAAGGAATTGGACTGATCTGACTTTAAATGGTATTGTTAAGCCGCTGGAAGCTAAGCATTTGGATGACATCTGAACAGCGAATATGCTCGTTTCATCCCCTCCTCCATCTCTATCAAGGCTCAGGAAGTCGCTCAATACTTTTCCCCTCATGTGTTCAAGCTTCGCAATTCCACAGAAGTAGCAATAAGGATAGACATCCAAAGATTGCTGGGGCGTTCTGGCATGTCCTAATGACCAACCAACACACTGACCATAATTTGACTACTACAA